>NC_025995.2:70800084-70968982 GCF_000442705.2 Elaeis guineensis | reverse complement strand
CATACACTTGTTTCTCTAATAAATCTGTAAACTCAAATGTAAAGAAAATATGGATTTCAAAAGGAACCATTTGACTAACCAAAAAGAATCCAAGAAAGCTTGGGTACCTAAAGCAAAAACTTGATTTTTACCTGCAGGTGTGTCTAGCATCCCAAGGAGCAAACAGAAAATGGTATCTTGATAGCGGATGCTCGAGACACATGACTGGTGATGAATCCCAATTCATCACACTTGATGCTAAGAATGGAGGGATGGTCACCTTTGAGATAATGGTAAAGAAAGATCATCGTATAGATAACATTGGTATCACTCCCTC
This sequence comes from Elaeis guineensis, assembly GCF_000442705.2. Classification (NCBI taxonomy): domain Eukaryota; kingdom Viridiplantae; phylum Streptophyta; class Magnoliopsida; order Arecales; family Arecaceae; genus Elaeis; species Elaeis guineensis. The sequence continues at coordinate 70,968,666 of NC_025995.2, read as the reverse complement.
CAAGTACATTGAAAATATTTTTAGTAGATGGTTTAAAACATAATTTACTAAGCATTAGTTATTTTGTGATAAAGATATAAAGTTATTTTTGAATCTTCTGTTTGCATTGTAACTAGTCCTATTAATGAAGGCATTAAATTTGTTGACATAGATATGGTAATGTTTATATGGTAGATTTGAATGATCTATCCAAGATAAACATGCAATGCCTAGTATCCTTGAATGCCAAGATTAATGAGACTAGTTGGCTTTGGCATCGTAGGCTTGCACATATTAGCATGCACTCACTTTCAAAACTCATTAAGAAGGAATTGGTTATTGGTTTACCCAAATTAAATTTTGAAAAGGATAGAATTTGTGATGCATGCCAACTAGGTAAACAAACAAGAGTTTCATTCAAATCTAAGAATATTATTTCAACTTCTAGACCATTAGAGCTATTGCACATGGATTTATTTGGATCTACTAGAACTACTAGTCTAGGAGGAAAATGATATGGTTTTATAATTATTGATGATTTCTCTCATTTTACATGGATTTTTTTTGGCACACAAGGATGAAACTTTTCAAGTTTTCTCTAAATTTTACCAAAAGTCACAAATGAGAAAGGATTTTCAATTCAAAATATTCGAAGTGATCATGGAACCGAATTTGAAAATCAAGATTTTGAAAAGTTTTGTGATGAAAAAGGAATCGGCCATAATTTTTCAGCACTTAGGACACCCCAACAAAATGGGATAGTAGAAAAAAAAATAGAATCCTAGAAGAAATGGCCCGTACCATGCTATGTGAAAGCAACCTTCCAAGATACTTTTGGACGGAAGCTATTAACACAGCATGTTACATATTAAATCATGCTTTAATTAGACAAATTTTAAAGAAAACCTCCTATGAGCTTTGGAAAAGAAGAAAACTAATATTGCATATTTTCATATTTTTGGTTGCCGATGTTTGTGTTAAACAATGGTAAAGAAAGACTTGAAAAATTTGATGCAAAATTCGATGAAGCGATTTTTCTTGGTTACTCCTCCTTTAGTAAAGCTTTTAGAGTTTTTAACAAAAGAACCTTAGTAGTAGAGGAGTCAATACATGTTGTCTTTGATGAAACTAACGATCTTCCTTCAAAGAAGAATGAAGGTGTTGATGATGCAGATCCTCTTATAAAGGGATGAAGGAGATCACTCTGAAAGATTTAACAATTCAAGATGATGAGGAACATGAAGACAAACAGATGAGAGAGGTGAAGAATAACAAGAACAACCTCAAGGTACAAATGATCTACCCAAAGAATGGAGGTATGTTCACAATCACCCCAAAGAACTAATATTGGTGATCCTTCACAGGATGTAAGAACTCATTCTTTACTTAAAGATGCATTCAATCATTTTGCTTTTGTTCTCATCTAGAACCTAAAACCATTGAAGAAGCTGAAAAAGATTATAATTGGATTAATGCAATGCAAGAAGAACTTAATCAATTTGAAAGAAATAATGTATGGACTTTAGTATCAAGACCTAAAAATTATTCAATAATTGGTACAAAATGAGTTTTTAGGAATAAATTAGATGAACATAGAAATGTAATAAGAAATAAAGCAAGATTGGTTGCTAAAGGTTATAATCAAGAAGAAAGAATTGATTTTGATGAGACCTTTGCACCTGTTGCTAGATTAGAGGCAATTAGACTTCTACTTGCATATGCTTGCTTTATGAAATTTAAATTATTCCAAATAGATGTCAAAAGTATCTTTTTAAATGGATATATTGCTGAAAAGTCTATGTAGAACAACTCCTAGATTTTGAAAATCATGCTTTTCCTAATCATATTTTAAATTAAATAAAGCTCTATATGGTTTGAAACAAGCACCCAGGGCTTGGTATGAAAGGCTAAGCAAATTTTTACTTAATAATGATTTTCAAGAGGTAATGTAGACACAACCTTTTCATTAAAAGAAATCAAGATGATATATTAGTTATACAAATATATATTGATGACATTATTTTTGAGTCTACTAATGAAACTCTTTGTCAAGATTTTGCAAAGCTCATGTAGGAAGAGTTCGAGATGAGCATGATGGGAGAACTTGTATTCTTCCTCAGATTCCAAATCAAACAAACAAAGGAAGGAATCTCCATCACCCAAAGCAAGTACACAAGAGAATTACTCAAAATATTTGGAATGGAGAACTCCAAAGTAATTGGCACACCCATGAGCCCTTCATGTAAGCTTGACAAGGATGAAGAAGGTAAAAGTGTAGACTTAAAATTTTATAGAGGTATGATTGGCTCTCTATTATATTTAACTGCAAGTAGACCTGATATCATATTTAGTGTTTGCCTGTGTGCTAGATTTTAATCAAATCCAAAAGAATCACACTTGAATGCTGTTAAAAGAATCCCTAGATATTTAAATGGTACACAAACTCTAGGATTATGGTATTCTAAGGACTCATTAATTGACTTAATAGGATATTCTGATACCGATTTTGCTGGATGTAAATTAGATAGAAAAAGTACTAGTGGAACTTGCCAATTTTTTGGAGTTAATCTAATCTCTTGGTTTAGCAAGAAACAAAATTCGGTAGCACTGTCTACGGCCAAGGTCGAATACATTACAGCCGAAAGTTGTTGTGCTCAAATCTTGTGGATTAAGCAACAACTCGAAGACTTTGGTATCAAACTTAATGAAACACCCACAAGATGTGATAACACTAGTGCTATAAATCTCACTAAAAATCTAATTCAACATTCTAGGTCAAAACATATTGAAATCAAGCATCACTTCATAAGAGAACATGTCCAAAATAAAGATATAATTCTTGACTATGTTTGTACTAAAAAATAATTAGCTGACATCTTTACCAAGGCCTTAAATGAAGATAGATTTTGTGAAATTAGGAGAGAACTAGAAATTTTTGATCCATCTGCTTAGGTGTCTCTCTGATTTCAAGATATTAATGCCAAAAAATTTTTAGCTCATTTCTCATCTTTTCTTTTGAGCTCAAAACCCCAAAATAAACATTCTCATGATCAATTTTTGGATATACATCCTTCCCATAATATTTCAAATTTTTTGAAATTGATCCATCATTTTTCTGAATTTCTCTGTGCCATGAGTCGACCCACAGGGTCGACCCTAGGGCAAACTTGTAATTTTTGGCTAAAACCCACGGGCGCTCTCCTTTTGTTGGAAATCACTCCTTGAGCCGACCCATTCTTCCATCTTCTTCCTTCCACCAAGCCAAAAGACCGCCTCTCTTCTTCCTCAAACCAAGTTCTTCCCCAAAAAAACACTTCTCCCACCATCTCTCATTCTCAAAATCGCCCTCTTAGAACCAAGCTCCTCCCTTTCTTCCTTCGTCATTTGGAGCGAGTAGAGCTTGCCCTAGATTTTACTCGTCTTCTCCAAATCGGCACTCCTTTTCTCCAAAATCCTTTTCCTTCTCCTAAAAACCTTCTATCTCTCCACACATTTGATCTCCTGAGATCCTTGCCAGCTCTGGTTGTGGAAATGGCTCCGAAAATGAAGCTCCCACAAAGAAGAAAATTGGTCCGCGGGTTGGAAGAGGGTATGCGCTGGAAGAGACAGGCAAGCGAGACCTCATCAGCTTCAATCCCTGCTCCGGCATCTGCTCCAGCTACTTCTCGGTCTCCAATAAGCCCCAGTAAGATTTTTTTCTCTGATAGGAAGGTAGAGCCCGGCAAAAACATAGATTTTAGATTTTTTGAAAAGGAAGGATTTTCTATCGGATCAAAAATTAAGGATCAAGGTTGGAAATTCTACTGCTCACTTAAAGAAAATACCTATGTGGATCTAGTTAGGAAATTTTATCTGAACTTGAGCTATGGCAATGAAACAGTAAGATCCACTGTAAAGGGTATAGAAATTAGTCTTGATCATATGCTTTTGGGGAAAATTCTTCATTTACCCTGTGAGGGATACTTAAACATGGAACTCCCAGTTAAGGAGGAGGGAATTAATGTAATTCTAGGAAGAACCTTCTCGGGAAGCCTAAACAAATTAGAGGCCAAGATCTTTCCATTGAGATGAGGATACTACACCAAATGGTAACTAAGTTATTCTTCCCTAGAAGTGGTAGACATGATCTCCTCTTAGGCCGAGACATCTGCATTATGTATCATGTTGTTACCCAAACCCCCCTGAACCTCCCGGCATTGATGATTGAAGCTATGAGAGAGACCTTGAATAGGTCCAACGCACATCTGCCTTTCGGTATGGCTCTCACTTTAGTATTCAGGAGGTTTGGAGTTAGCTTTGAGGGGGAGGCAGTAGCTAGGCTTTCTCACTCCGACACTATCAACCGCCATACTCTGCACTGCATGGGATTTTCCAAGACTGATGGTGGTTAGTCAAAGGGTGTGGAAGAGAGAGCTGAGGTAGAGCAGAGGAGGAAGGTCCTTCATCACCTCTCCATGATCATAGGGCTGTATCTCCAGACATTCAGTTTATTTTTGACCTTGAGGCTGGGCCGTCAGAGTCTATGAGGAGGCACACCTCAGTCCAGCAGCCGGACAGCAGAGCACATTCCTCAGAGATCAGATTGGCTGATGACCAGATAGAGATGATATCTCAGTGCGTAGCTTCTATACTATCTCGTCAGATGGGTACTTCAGCTTCTGCTCAGGGATCGATATTTCGTGATATATCTGATCAAGCACTGATCCCCACATCTCCACTGTGTTCCAGATGATTTCTGATCAGTCAGTTCACATCGAGCAGCTTGAGGGTTGTGTAGTGAGACTGATTGCCAGAGTTTTTGACCTGCAGAGGCAAGTGCTAGCTCTGCCCATCCACAGCCACATGAGGACATCACTGAGGTCTCAGACCTATCTGCGGAGGCAGCCAGATTGCGAGGAGTCTTGGAGAGTGGGTTTGATTTTTTGAGGAGAGAGATCAGAGGATCGAGTGAGCATGCTTTCACTCAGTTCACTGCACTGCTACAATCTGTTTCGAGAGCCTTAAACCTTCTAGACACTATCAGACTATCACTTGTAGCACAGTCCTTTGCTTCACAGCCTTCAGGATCCTCTCATCCCTCCACTCGTGCCGGCACCTCCATCCGTGGTAGAGGCAGACGGGGTCGAGGTCGAGCCCATGGTCGTGATCCTTCATCTCCTCATCCCATCTCCGATTCATCTGACTCTGATCCATCCAGTCATGATCTCTACTAGATCTTGTGTAGTCAGTCTTTTCTTTAGTTTTTGTTTAGGATATGTAATGCAATGTTGACTGTTTGATTTTTGGATAGTCTCTATCCATGTCTTTTCTATTCTAAGTCAACATCTATGTATTGAACCATCTTTGTACTCACTCATCTTTAGGATATATATATATACACTTTGACTTTCAATGAATATCTCTGAATATGATCCACTTAAATTACTTTTAAATTGTGAAAAACTTGAATAGCAATATCTTTTAAATGAGCAAATTGATATATCTTTTACGATTACTATATTAAGGGGGAGTAAAGCAATAAGCAATATAAAATGATAAAGCAATAAGCAATTAAAGAAGGAAGCTAGAGAACTAAAATTGATCCCATCAAAAAGAAGGAATAGAAGATATGTTCAAAAAGGGGGAGTAGAGAATCAAGATTGATGCTGTCAAAAAGGGGGAGTAGAGAATCAAGATTGATAAGATTGAGCAAAAGTTTCAAACATCTGCTGTGAGAAAAATACAGATTGAACTATAAGCAAATCTCAAATTTATAAGCAAATTCCAAATCAAGATTGTGCAATACAAGCAATACAGATTGAACTACAAGCAAATTTCAAATTTATAAATAGATTTCAACCTTATAGCAAATTTTAAATCTGTCTTAAAACTGCTTATGATGCATTTCGTTTCAATACTTGGCTATGATATTTAAGTAATGCATCTTTATAAATTTGAAATTCATGTTCAATACTTTATATATGCTTTTGCTCAAATATTTTGTCATCATCAAAAAAGAAGAGATTGTTGCTCCTTGGATTAATTTTGATGATTACAAAGCATTTGGGGGGATTACTAATGATTTTAGCTTGGAAAAGATTTATTGCATTTCAGGGGTAAAATTATAATTTCATCAATACCTGATTCAGAAGCCTCAAGAACAAGAACAAAAGACGTGTAGTCTACTAGAGAAAATTTTAATATTTTTGAAGTATATTTTCCAAGAAAATCAGGTTTTTATTTTTAAGTTGACCCCATGAGTCGACTCATGGCTCAAAGGGCTGAATGGCACGCAAGAATTTTTGCTGGCACTCTCTGTTAGTTGACCCTATGAGTCGACCCCCAGGCATGAGTCGATCTCTGCTGCTTTTAGGCCAAAATTACATAACCATTATTTTTGCTGTTTTTCCACAAAGGTCGACCCTATGAGTCGACCCATGAGCATGAGTTGACCCTATGAGTCGACCCCTGTGACGGAAAAATTTTGCAACGGCTAATTTTTTCACCTATTTTATTTGCATTTAATGCTCATTTAATATGCTCTAACAGCTCTATTTCAGTCCAGATTACTCTTCTCCATTATTTGAAGATATATATAGGGACTTAAAGGTAGAAATCAAAAAAAAAAAAGAGAGATAGAGAAAAAGAGAAGGGTTTTAAAAGAGGATTTCAAGCATACTTTTCAGCCCTAAGCAAGAGCCCACTTAAAGCATTCAAGAAGCTTTTAATTCAAGTTCACCAACTCCTCAAGTACTCATTCAAGTCTCCAACCACCTTGAGAAAATCGGAAAGAGCTTTCTTCTATTTGAGTAAAGTGTATTTAAAGCTTCATTCGCTCATTAAAGGAGCTCTTTTGTATTTTCTGTCTGTTAATTGCAATACTCCTTTTGAGTTATTGTTTTTGTTTTGGAAGGATTCCAAAACGTGGGAAGGTTGATCCGAACCTTGAATCGGATTGTATTGGGTTGGCTTATACCCGAAAAATAAGTGGACTAGCTTGGGATAGCTAGAGTCGGAGTTTCCGACGAGTGTATTCAAGTTGAATACAAGTTAGTGGATTAAAATTTCCAAGAAGAAGCTTGGAGAGTGGATGTAGGTGCAAGGTTGGCACCGAACCACTATAAATCTTATTGTTTGTGTTGTGCTTAATTGCTCTTCTTTAGAACTCATTTATTCTCTTGCATTCTTGCAGTCAACCATTAGCCTTGAATCAATTACTCTCTCCTTACTAATCTTGCTATTGTTAAATAATCTTCATAAGTTGAAAGTTAAGTTTAAATTTTTTAGAAATCCAATTCATCCTCCCCCTCTTGGGTTGCATAGCTGGGCAATAGTAGAGATTTTTTTTTTGAAAAAAAATAAGTTTGACTAAGAAACTAAGCAAGTTAGAAAGAAACTAAAAAAAAAATTTTTTTTTTTAAATAATCATGCCTTGATCTCCGGCAACGGCGCCAAAATTTGATCGCTGTCATAGGCGGTCAAGAATAAAAATCAACTCAAACTATATAGATAGGGTGAGTAGGGATCGTTTCCACGGAATCTAGGGCGATTATCTCTTTTTTTTTATGAAGAAAAAAAATAAAAGAGAATTGATTGTAGAAGGATTAACAAGAAATAGAATAGCAAGAAATCAAAAGTATAAATTAAATTATGAAAGAAAACAATTCAGAGAAATAACTCAGGAATTCTAAATCTACCATGCAAAGAGATTTACTTTCTTTCTTTTTTTATATTATAATATTTAATTCTTGTAATTATGGTATTAGTATAGTTTATCTCTAAGGGATACAGATTGTATCAGTAGATTACAGCTCATCCTATTAGAATATAAACTATCTAAATTCAATTACAAGATCTAAGATTCAATCTAACATACTATGATCTATCTCTCCAAAGCACGTACCGTATCTAGGGATCACGGCACGTCAATAGAGGGTATAGACCATGTAGGCTGGATCAATACCTCAAAAAAAATAAAAAAATATGAAATAAAAATATAATTTTATTACATAAAAATTAAATACAAAAAGAAAAAAATAAAAATCCATTACAAACTTCATAATATTCCTAGATTGAAGGGATTTAGCCACGCATCAAGCTCTCTAGCTCCATAATCTCCCAACAATTGATCCCTAAATCTCTTTGAATTTTTTTTTTATTTTTTTCTTATTTTTTCTCTAATTTTTTCTCTCCTAAAGCTTATTCCCAGATCCTCTATTTATAGATGATTTTTTAATATTTTTCTGATCACAAAAGGAGTTCTAAAACCCTTAAAAATATATTGATCTTCTAAGAATATTTCTGACCGTCGGATCTGGATTGGACCATTCAGATCAGCCCAAAAATCAACTTTTTACTCCTTATCAAGGTCGGATTTGATGCTAATCATTCAATCTGGGTTCGGATTGGTTCTGCACCGTCGGATCGCGCCATATATCTTCTCTTATAAACTGACAGCAAACGTGGACTGTCGGATCTGGATCAGGATGGATGTCAGCCGTTGGATCGTGCAAAAGAGGCTTCCACCACCTGTAGACTCCGCCTGTGGACCGTGTGAAGTTTTTGATGGACCGCACCCTAGCTCTGTGGACCGACCGACTGGTCCACCATGCATCAAAGACTATTTTTAAGGTTTTTTAGGATATTTTGGCTCCATTTTTGCCCTGATTTTTATTAAAAAATTGAAAAAAATATGTATTAAATTTTTTAAATTTTTTTTTTATTTTGGTGCTTAAATTACTTAATTAAATTAATATCTTATTTTTATAAATATATCTAATTTCATATTTTTTTTTTAAATTACTTATTTTTCAAAAAAATTTAATAAATTTATGAAATTAGATTTTTAAGAAGATGTTAACACCATAAATTATCAAAAATACCTACAATAAATATAAAAATATACTACTTACCAGTATGCAAGGTGTTCCACCTATCAATTAATTTAATATAATCTAGAAATTATACAATTCATGTACGGAAGATAGCAAATATTAGAGTAACATCTAAACTATTAGCCCAAATATCATATATGTTGCCAACACCACCATGAGTTATACCATAGGATTCTTCTTCTACATTTTTACAATCCAAAACTTCTAGTATTTAAGTTATTTATATAATGCAAAATACACCATAATATATATATATATATTTGAACAAATCAATTCTACTATTATCATGCACCGAAACTAGCATTCAGATTGGATATGTGATGGCCGCACACTCCTTAGGATAAGATCTTAAAGTATATACATAGTCTCAAAATTCATTACAATCTCAATATCCATAAGTAATAATGATTTAATTTCATAACAATTCGCAAGACTTATATAATTATAAATTCAATTTTCTTTAATTATCTGTTCCAGACATGAGCTCTTAGCTGGCTGTCCCATGTATAAAAGCTCATGAATAGAGCTGGAATCTGGCTCGGGCCAGTCTGTCGGATCGGACTGACTTCGAGTCGGGTTTTGAACTTAATCCAAAGCAGTTCAGACCAGATTTGGATCTAAATATAGGGCCGTCTATCTTTCAGACCAGGCTCATGCTTATCTTTGGCCTGAACTGGGCCTGGCCCGAGTGCAAGCCCGAATACCTAAATACCTCCTTCACCAGACCATCACTACTGACCCGACCGTCCTTTTACTTTGCCACCTCGAACCCTACACCTCTCTTTATCCACCATCCCTGACTACAGCTCCTCCTCCGACGGCACTGCCGCCACCTCCTCCACCATCGACTCTGCCTCCCACATCATCTTCCCCTCCCTCCAATCCCTCGCCTCGTCCCTTCCAGACTCCCCTCCCTTTTCCGCCTCCTTCGTTTGGCTCTCCTCCCTCCCCAAACCCAACGGAGCACCCGCCATCGTCGTCGTTGTAAGACCCTCCCTCCTTTACTTTGCCTACATTGTCGAGATCTCTATATACGACCTCGCCTCCCTCCATTGCCTCGGCTTCTTCCCCACTGCCCCTGCCATTGGCTCCGTCAAGTCTGTCGCCTTTTCCCTGACAGCCGTGCCTTCATCGCCCACCAAGATGGCCGCATCTGCACTTGGAAGCGCTCCGACCGCTACCACCTCCTTGCCTCCCTCCTTACTGCCATCGACCGCCTCCCCCTCCCCTCCAACTATATCACCATCCGTCGTCACAAGAAGCTCCTCTAGATCCAACGCGCCGATGGCATCTCCACCGTCACCGCCTCCGGTGGCCTCCTATACTCTGTCTCTTGGGATAAACCCTTAAGATCTAGTGCACCTCTAATCTCCGCTGCATCAAATCTGTGGCGGCGCATGAGGACGCCGTGAACGCTGTCGTCATCGTCCGACGACGAGACGATCTTTACGAGGTCAGTAGATTGGAGGATTAGGATATGGGGTGATCGACGGGGGAGAAGGGATGGCACAGGCTGGTGGCGACCTAGGAGTTTGCCTTGATTGGGCTCGGGTTGGCCTAATCGGGCTCGGGCCCTTTTTTTTCTAAAATATTTGGGCCTAAGCCAGACCCAAAATCTGAAAAAGTTTCTCGGATTGGGTTTGGATAGGGGTATAGCCCGGTCCAGTCTGGTCCATTTTCAGCCCTACTCGTGAGGACTGTCTTAGACATGAGCTCCTAGTGGGCTATCCTAAGCATGAGCTCCAAACGGTTGTTCCATGTATAAGCCTATGGAGGATGTTTCTTAAGCATAAGCTCCTGACAGGCTATCCCAAATGTAAACTCCTAATGGGCTATCTTAAGTATAAGCTCCAAATAGGCTACCTTTTGTATTAATATTTTTCTCTATTATTTATTTATTTATTTTTTATTTCTGGAACTGGGCCTCTTTTGTTTGATGATGTTATTTTTTGTTTTTGGGCTCTGTTCTAACTTTTTGTATGTTGACTGTACCTGCGAATAAAGTCCTTCTTCCTTATCAAAAAAAAAAATATATTTTTAAAAATAAAATCTGTTATAAATGTTTGAGTTGATGTTATATTTTAAATTTTTTTAAATTTCTTATTTTATCACATTAGAAGTACCGTAGATGATAATTATCATATTATAAACCACCAACATCAAACAAAAGACAGATGTCACCAACTTAAAAATATATTCAATGCTTCACATACGAAAAATCACTCCCGTAGGTAGACTTGCATCTTGTGATTGGTCAAGTCAGGATGCATTTGATTAAACACACATGCACCACATGAACCAGTCTCTTGAAACATTCCTTGCCATACTAATGATAAAATAGTTTTTTCATCTTTCTTAAGTTTTTATCTGATAATTAAGTCATTATGACCATGATATGATGCCCAAAAATGAATATAATAACAAAAAATTATAAAATTAAACAAATAATTTAAATAATATATTTTTTTCAATCCAATTGTTGGTTTACGGTCTACTTAAACAATGGCTGACCATTCCAAATATTAAAATATATTTATATAAATTAATAAATATTTTTAAAATAATTATATAAATATATTAAAAATATATTTTTATTATAAATACTATTATGGTGGTACCGTAGATACTTCGAATCGGTGTTATCATGGATACTTCAGACCTGCGATCTATTTTCATGGTTGCCGACCCAACAATCGAGCTAACATATGTGAAGCTGAGCTATTTATATCCAGTCTGATGTGCGACCTATCTAACACGTGAATTTTTTTCATTATCTCGAATAGCCAGTTTCCTAGCACGTGCAGTAACTGTTCATCTTGAGTAGATAAGTTTGGATGTAACTAACTCTCCATATCTCATGAGAGTAAATAAGAACTAGAATATCTCGTTCATTAATAGCACATCCAACAATTCGATAATCTTAGAACCGCATGTTTCCATGATTATTCAGCCATATCCTCTATAAATAACAAAAGCTCCGAGGATTCAGATAAGTAACTTCTTTTAGAAAATCAGTTGCTGATTCTATTGCTCTTTGATTCCTGACTTGAACGTCGAAGGATTTTCGTCGGAGTAAAAACCTCCGGTTTGAATTTTATTTTACAGGTCACTCTAGTATCACTGCGTAAGGTCTAGTTGTTCGCCTTCCAACCTCAGCAGAAACCAGTAACGATAAATACATTTCAATATTTTATAATTTTTTATTAAATAAAAATATTTAACATAATTTAATAAAAAAATACAACCATATTATTAATTAATTAATTTAAAATTATTATGATTTGAGTTTGGTAGTCATGGAATTAATGAAATTCAAAACGGATATTTGTAGTTTTCAACTAAAAAATTAGACATTTCTATCCAGCAATGACAATTTGAGATTATCCTCCCTAACTTAACTTGGTAAAAGAAATATGACTCTCCTAATAATATCTATTTTATTTTTTTAAAATAAAATAATAATAATATCTATTATTTATTTTATCATCCCTATCATTCTTTTCTTTCCACCAAATATGACCCCAGTAAAATGAATCCCAAAATACCTTGCTAACTCCAACCATCTGCTTCATAATTTGGTTTTGTTAATATTGAATCCAGTCAATATAGGATTGAAATCTGATTAGGTATCGATATATCTATATCTATATTTATTTTATTTAATAAAAAAATATAAATATAAATATTAGTTAGATATAAAAATATATTTATATTTATTTTAAATAAATATAGATATAAATTAGATAATAATAATATGTATATAAATATAAATATAAATTAGATAATTAAATATTATGACTATGAACGAAAGGTATATGGTGGATTGTAAATCAAATTAATAGTAAATTATATTTATCAAATTTTACAAATATTACATAATATTAAATAAAATTATAAATAGATTGAAATTAATAGTATATTATATTTTTTAATTTAATAAATATTATATAAAATTAAATAAAATTATAAATAGTATCTATATATTTATTTATTTACGGCGAATCAGAATGCGGTCTCAGTCCCCGTCCACTTTCACCCCACTTAGGGTGGCCGCTCTACCTAAAATGCCCTTGAAGAGGGTCGTCGGCGAAGCGAAAAATTTCTCGCAAGCTCTCAAGCGAAAGAAAACAAACCCTCGATCGGAGGGAGAGAGAGCGCCGGAAAGGAGCAAGAGAGAGAGGGGGAGATGGAGCAGAACCAGAGGGCCCCGAGGCCTCTTCAGCTCCACCCGGCCCGGGCCGCCATCGTCGATCTCTTCAACGTCTACCTTGGGGTAACTCCTAAATCCTCTCAATCCCTCCGTCACGTTCCCCCTTCTCTCTCTCGATTTTGAACTCCTTCTCCTTGCAGAGAAATTCCCGGCAGCGGCCCGAAGACCCCTCCCGCGAGACCTCGTAAGCTTGCTTCCTCATCACGTCTTGACTGTTGTGAGCACTGTTCGGTTTTTGGTTTCGTCTGTATACTTCGTTTGGCTTAAAAAATTTGATTTTGATCGAAGCTAGTCTGGCTGATTTGCCGATATTCTCAGGGAGTCCTATTTTTTGAACTATTTATCATTATTAGCACTCTTAATGAGAGCATCCTAAATATCCGAGATCTTTCTCTGCTATGTGGCATGCGGGAATTGGTGTGATTTAGGGGACCATAAGCTTTTTGCATGATTGACCAGTGTCACATCATATTTTTTCTTGTCTTAACCGAATAGATTTTTAAATTTTTTTTCCTGTTTTCTTGTTTTACTTTTCTGCCAGAGAATTTGTACTATTTGAGTTCTAAAACATTGTGAACTGACGTTCTAGTTTTCAATTTTCTTAAGTTTGGGCAGATTGATTGACTATAAAGTAGTTTAATACAATTTTTCATTTTAAATGATATTATATGTTTCACTTTTTATGTTGTATTATTTGTTCTTTTCTTGGACATCTGAAAGGTTAATTTTTTTTTTTTAATTGGCTTTGTTGATGTGTGGCTGACAAATCCTATCAGGAACAAGATGCAGAAAAGGGTGACTGCCCCCAACAGAGATCTTCCACCTCGAGATGAGAAGTTTATCTTAGATTTTGAACAGTTGCAAGGACAATTCCCGGTAATCATTGGATTTTGCTTGATTTATACACTAATGCTTATGTTGAACTAATCCTTCGCATGCCTTAAATTCATGTGCATATTTCAGGACCAGGACCAACTGCGTGCTGTTACAGAATCAGTTCTTGTGTCTTTCATCATTCAGTGCAGTGGTCATGCACCACAATCAGAGTTTCTTTTGTTTGCAATACGGGGCTTGTGTGGCATAGGCTATGTGAAGTGGGACACTTTCCTTCCTTCTCTCCTTTCAGCAGTTTCCTCTGCGGAGGCATCTGTTGGTCAGGGCACGCCAGGTGCGGCAGGAGTACAGTCTACTGGCGTGTCATCATCCATGATGATACCTTCATCATCTACAGTTGCAGTACCTAATTCTTCAAACTTCCATGCTTCAAATCCAGCTTCTCCCCTATCAACAATCCATGGTATTGGATCTCCTGCCCAATCTGCTACTGAACAGTCTGCTGGTGCAACTCTATCACCGGTTAAAACCTCTGAACTGTCTGGCTCTGCACAACAAAGTATGATGAGGGCTAATCAGTCACTTAGGGGCACCGCTGTCAGCTATCTCCGTCAATTAACATGCAGGATTATTTTAGCTGGACTAGAATCCAGTCTAAAGCCAACTACCCATATTGACATTTTCTCGCACATGCTAAATTGGTTAGTTAATTGGGACCAAAGGTTGCAAGGCTTGGATGAAGCGGATGGTATCAAAGTCTGGAAGCCTGAGAGGCCTTTGCACGAATGGATGCATATATGTTTGGATGTTTTATGGAAGTTGGTTGAGGAGGACAGATGTCGCATCCCCTTCTATGAGTTGCTTCGCAGCAACTTGCAGTTTATGGATAACATTCCTGATGATGAAGCGCTATTTAGCATCATCCTGGAGATTCATAGGAGGAGGGATATGGTAGCTATACACATGCAAATGTTGGATCAACAGCTTCACTGCCCATCATTTGCAACTCACCGGTTCTTGTCCCAGTCCTATCCAAGTATTACTGGTGAACCATTAGCAACTTTGCGCTATTCCCCTATAACTTATCCAAGCGTCTTAGGAGAACCATTGCATGGAGAGGTAGGCAAAATAAACTTTTTCCTTCAAAACCTTTATCAATTCCTTTTTCTAACAAACTAGGTTAGTGCTTGAATACAAGCTCTTGTTATCCAATTAGTTAATCTTGTTTTATTGCTCACTTGTTCTTGTGCTTGTGTCTATGTAAATTATTTCCACCATGTTTCAAATGCACTTATAAAAATTGAAATGGTTAAAGATTCAATGCTGATCCTAATGAGCAATTCTATAGGTGTAAATTACTAGTATAGTTTCACATAGTACATTATGGAAACCAAATACATTCACAACATTGTCACATATACTAAATGTTAAAGCTGTAATCTCAATATTGCAGCCAAGGATAAAAACATTGGTGATTGTCTATACCAGATTCTATGGGTAAGTACAAGCAGTGTTTTAAAAAGCGATTGAAGTATGCTAGCATTCAAGGGAGCATACAGCGTACGCATATGCACGTGCTATATGCGGGAGCATATCTGGTTAGTATTTTTAACTATGTAAAATAAATAAAATACATTAAGTACGACAAAAGCGACAACAATGATGGTATTTTTTGTTTTATAAACAATATTGATGTTAATAACAACAACTATTACGACTAGTTACTTAATAGTTCATACTAATAGCAGTAATTATAACATAGTTGAAACCGAAATCCAACCTAACTGTTTGTTTTGACATGCTCCATCCGCACACATTTGGCCTCATAATGCTAAGTTGGCTACATATGCTGGTGACTGCTGTGATACTAATTGAGCTGTAAATATGGCTGCATATTGCTAAATGGACTGCCTTTTTGGCCTGGATATGGTATGATGCATTTAGTAAATGCAGTGTGGTCAAGAACAACATCTGCATATGGCCTTATGCACCACATTTTAGGACACTGGATGAAGGCATGCCCATTCCCATTCAGCTTTGGTACCAAAACATGGCATTTCACCTCCACTGTGGTGCTATTGCGAGGAGGCATATAGTATCATGCCACACATACCATTACTAGGAAGCACTAGTAGTGATACTTTGACAATTGATTGAGCAGTAGTTAATAGATATGAAACAACATAGGATATGGTCTATTATAACAACATCAACGCCAGAAGGTATAAGGAATGAGTGTTTTTTAATTTTATAGGTTGCAAAGATAGTGAATGCTTCAGTTTTAACTTCACAGAATTTCTTGCATTGCTAATAACTATGAATAGCTTGAACTAAGGTTCACCATACTAGTGCCTATGGTCTTATAATGGATGTACAATACTGTACTGGTACTGAATTGAGACTCGGTATGGGGAGCGTAATGAGTCTTGTTACGCTGAACTGACATCCGTATTGGGCATTATTGGTACTGGATTAGCATGGTGCAGTATGGCATCCAGTACCGATATTGCAAACTGTGGCTTTAACTGTTGGAGCTGGCAACCTATGTGAAAATAATTGATCGATGAGTTTTGAGTTATGAAAAGTGAATCGAAAGTTTTATTTGATATTTGAAAAGATTTATTCAATAATTTATTCCCAATTTTGGTAGAGATTTCACTAAACATGAGACTTGATAATATATAAATAATCAAGGTTGTATACGTGATTACAAAAATGAATAGGGAGGTGTAAGATAGTTTATGATAGGGGTTTTTTGAATGTTTAAAAGTAGTTTGATTAGGGTTGCAAGGGCTTAAAGAAAGGTGGTAAAGAAATAGAAAGTGTAAAAGAAATTGTAAAAGATGGAGGAAGATGCTATATTAGGTTGGATGCAACACAAATAGATCAACAGTCAGACTTAATGTCAATGAATGCGTGGAATGGGACAACGAAAAGAATTCTTTCTTTATCTCAAAAAAATTCTTTCTTTGGTACCGATTATTTTTCAACTTGCAAGGATGAACTGGTGAAGGTTTGCACCAGTGAATGTCTTGCTTACTGGAGTAGCTAGGTTGTGCTTTCTTGATAGTCTGACTCCTTCACCTTATGTTATTTACTTTATAAAATGAAAAAGTTCAATGATGCATTTACTGTCCAACTTTGCAGTAAGGACAAACAAGCATTATTGAGATAAGTCGTCAAGAAGCTGCACACATAGGCAAAGTAACATTCTGGCCTGCCTAGTCGTGCAACAGTAACTATGCAACAATGATGTTGCAATACTTGAATCTGTCAATTATAGGTAATTGTTTCAATTTTCAAGGATGAATTGGTGAATGTTCTCCTGGTAAATGTCTTGCGTAGTGGATTAGCTAGCTTCTGATTTGTTGATAGGGTAACTTGTTCACTTTGAGATAGCATTTACTTGTAGACATGGAAGAGTATAACCTTGCATTTGCTGAGGGTCCGTTTTCTGTCGTTTTGACCAGAAGATCCAGTTTCCGCAAGGCCTACAAATGAGTCTATTAGCCTCATTCACATAGGTTCTTTCCACGAGGGCCAAAGTGAACCCAAAGTCTTGTATAGGTTTTTGTCTTTATATTCGTGTGACCAAACTAGATAGCTGGGATACATTAGGCATGATTCATACATTTGCTTAGGTAGCTGAAGTTGTGGTGCTGATTGCATGCTTTGCCTCCTCTATTGTCTTGGTCAGCATGGCATGGAGCATTGTATTAAAAAGCCCTAGGCGCACTAAAGCGCAAAGGGCTGTTGGCGCTTAGGCACTAGGCGCAAGGCTTAGGCGTGCGCCTGAGTGAATTTAGGCACTAATTAAAGCAAAAAACATATAAAATTATATAACAGCATCTGTAACACAAAATAGTAGTATTATATAAACTAATGAACCTCAAACAATAATCCAAACACCATAATAATGAACCTCAAGGCTCAAACAACAATCCAAACACCATAATGTCAACTCAAACAACAAAAGATAAGCTGAACCTTAAACAACTAAAGGTAAGTAAACTAAAAAACACCATAATGTCAACTCAGCTCTAATAAATGTCTAAGATTCTAATAAAAATAATCAGTCATTGACTCGTTGGCCTCAATATTCATCCTCATCCTCATCATAGTCTAGTGGCCCATAAGCATCTTCCCCATCACCAGATTTGTATCCCTCATCATCTTCTTCATCTATTTCAGCCTCTCTCTCACATGAAGCATGATTGAGCTAGAACTTGGGCCTGCTGCCCTCTCCCCTACCCTGCCTCCTCGTGACCTCAGGTTAAATCTTTTCTCTTCTACTCCAGAAGCTCTAGCAACATTTTCCCATGTCAAATCTTCACCATCAAAATAGATTGATCCTCAGCAGATCCTTCTTCAGTCCTTCCAGTTAACCACTCATTACTTTCATCTATATCTTTCAATGAAATAGGATCAAGTGTATCCCGCAGCTTAAATCTCCTCATCAAAGTCCTGTTGTACTTAATATATACCAAGTCATTTAAGCGGGATTGTGCAAGCTTGTTTCTCTTTTTGCTATGAATCTACAAAATGGGTTGAAGTTACATTAAAATTGGTTGTCTGCTTATAAAGTCCAAACTAAGGCAACATCTCATAGGTACTTACATGTTCAAAAACACTCCAATTTCGTTCACATCCTGATGAGCTGCATGTTAGGCTAAGAATTTTTATAGCAAACTGTTGTAATTTAGGAGTTGAAGCTCCATATGAAGACCACCAATTGGCTGCAAATAATAATTAACAATTACTTAGTCAAATAAGAATGTTAGGCCTTTACTACTAAATTAGTGATTAAGAATTTTTATCTGGTGCCTTTGTCTTCCTATGCCTAATTGCCATAGGGATACCAAATAAGCCTTCAGCATTTTGGTACTTTGAAAGCTCTTCACCAATCTTATCTTGATCACCAAGATTTGGAACCAGCCTTGCAATGCATTTATACAGCCCATCATTCACCTCTTCATCTTGCTCAATTTGGCGGTTATCATAATAATACTCAGGGTTCTAGTAATGCCCAGCTGCATGTAAAGGCTGATGTAGTTGGCAATTCCACCTAGTATCAATGATCTTAAAGACCTCACTGTATTTATCCTCCTTATGGTGGAATGACTTTGCAATTACTTCCTTAGCTCTATCCATGGCCTCATATATGTAGGCCATAGCAGGTCATTTTTCAGAATCAACTAAACGAAGCACACGAACAAGGGGACCTGACACTTTAAGAGCATAAAGAATACCATTTCAAAATGAAGGTGATAAAACAGCTTGACATGCCTTTTTTCCCATTTGCTCCTTTGCCCATTTACTAGTTGACCATTCTTCAGATGTAAACATTTTTCTTAAATTGTCATGTTGCCTGTGTATGCTTGATAGTGTGAGGAATGAAGTAGCAAACCTAGTTTTTGTTGGCCTTAGCAAGTTTCTTTGGCTGGTGTACTTTCTCATCATATTAAAGACACTAGAATGGTTATAAATATACCCAGTCAATTCAATTGCCTTTTTGATAGTTCTTGCAATGGAAGGAAGCTTCCCAATGTCTTCTAGCATCAAATCCACACAATGGGCAGCGCAAGGTGTCCAATATAATGTGGGATACTTTGCCTCCAAAAGTTGTCCTAATAACACAAGTTCCAATGTCAAATTTATTATTAACAAACTACTAACATAAATATAGTAATAGGACAATTATAAAGAAAAATACTTTAAACAAACTTACCAGCCAATCCATAACTTGATGCATTGTTAGTTATGACTTGTACGACATTCTCAACTCCAACTTTTTGGACCATCCTATCAAGTAATTTGAATTAGTTTTCTCCGGTCTTCATGTAGGCAGATGCAACAATAGATTCAATAAACATACTTCCTTTTGAACAATTGACCAAAAAGTTTATCAATGTCTTATGACTCCTATCTTACCAACGATCAGACATGATAGTACATCCGATTCTTGCCCATTCCTCTTTATGACTCTTCATTATCTCATTAGTGTGGGCTACCTCTTTTTTTAGAAGAGGAACCTGAACTTCATAAGCAGTCGGAGGTTTATGCCCACTCCATATCGTCCAATGGACTCAACTGCTACTCCAAAACTATCTAGTTTCACAGCCTCAAAGGGAATTGCAGCTTCATTCATCCATCTTGCTAGGTTTGCACATGCTTTTTCTCTCAGCTCTTTCTTATATGCATCATTGATAGTGGTCTGATATTGCAAAAGGCATCCATAGGACCATGTTGTCTTGGTTTTTTATTGCCCTTGTTTCTCAGATCTGCAATTTTCTTTCATGAGGATCAACTAGGGCAATTTCATCTTCTTCCTTATCTTCCAAACAACATCATCATAATCAGGCAGCAAATTTAAATCATCCTTTTCATCTTTTGTCTTTTGCATAAACTCTCTAATTTCTACTTTCACATGTTTAGGGCATTTTCGGCATGCTATGATATTTCTAAAACCTCCAATTAAATGTTGTTTCCGCCTATAGATGCCACCTTTAGCTTATTTGCTGCAAAAGCTATAGGTGACATTGTTTTTGTTTTTAGGATCTGCTAAATAGCCATATTTCCATCCTGGATCTTTTTTAACATTTTCAGAAGCCATGCTGCATGTAAATGAACAATTACATGAGCATGAGCATGAGCATGACAGGAAAAAAAAGATAAAATAGAGAGAAAAGAATAGGCATGCAATGAGAGAGAGAGAGGGAGGAAGAGATCGGTTCAGGAAGTACCGAACAGCAAGCAGGGAGAGAGTCCGAGAGTCCTTCACTGCTTCTGTTATGTGCATTCATTGATTAGATGCGTCGTTTCTTTGGTTTTCTGGCTGAAGGAGAATTCTAAAAGACGTGGACTTCTTCTTGGTTAAGAATAGTTTAAATTTTAAAATTTAAATATAGATGGACTTGTTGGTTTTAAAGTTTGTTTTTTAGTTAAACGAAGAGGCAGTTGGCAGCCCACTTTAGAGTCCCTAGATAATTAAAATTTAAAACTCTTAACCTAATTACCAGCTGTATATTCCTTATTTGACTAAAATTCTGAAAAGTCCTATTGGGCATGCTTATTGAACGCCTTACATGAACCAGCTAGGCACACGCCTAGGGCGCCTCAAGTGCGCCTGAGGCAAATCGTCTCGTCTAGCTGTTAATTAAGCGTTGGGCAGCATGCACCATGCGCCTAGCCTTAAGGCGCGCTTTTTTATTCACTGCTATGGAGTAGCGGTTCCTTAGTAGTTTGACTGTCTTGATGTAGCATCTACATCTTTCGGTACATCCTAAGAAGGTCTTTTCTATTCAGTATTGTGCTCGAGTATCCATTTTAGAGTACTTCGTGCCTTAGGTAAGGTTTCAAACCCCTTCAAGGCCATTTACAAATATATATTGGATTAGATAGAGCTGATGAAGAAACGGAAAGCAGGTCAGTTTCATCAGGTATTTCATCAAGGAAGATGAGCTCATGTTTTTGTACTTCCCATGCCATTCCTATCAATAAAGCTACTTTAACTTCTTCCTGTTTTCATATTCAACTTAGCATATAAACTGATAAAAGTCACATGAGAAAGATAATCACCTCAGGCATATAGAAGGATTTAAGTCATGGTTTCATGCCCCACAGGATGTTAGGATGGGGCACCACCCCAAGTGTTGTGAGTCGTGACTGCATCATCCCACTATCGTACTAGCATCCTGGGCTATATGTCCCGAGACATTTCCTGTCCCAAGTTTCAAGATGGGGAGGAATGGCGCAGCATCCCATTCTACTGAAAAACTAGGATGACCTCGTCCACCATGGGACTTGAATCATTGGGCATATGTCTGTTGGATACTAAAAAGTGTTCATCACTATTGAAAGTAGTGTAGCATTTTTACAATAATTTTGTGGTGGGAAAAACCCTTTCATAAATACTTCAACATGCTGCATGTGTTAGACATCTAGAGAAAAGACAAATCTCTGCAAGTGCCTTCTTGATGTTTGGGCTAATTGTCTCTTTACATCGAGGCTCATGATCATGGAAGTATCCTTAAGAAAAATGCATGCTACAAGCAGGTCAACAAAATGCAATGGGTTTTATACTAAATAAATTGGTTTTCTGTTGAAAACCACGAGCAGAAGTATTCATTATATAATAAGTATTACTTTAATGATTTTGAAATTTTACCTCCCTATGTATTGTTTAACTGCATTTTATGGGGGTTTTTCAGTGTATCAAATAGTTGCATGCATCTTTCTCCATCCGGCATTGAGGATATGTCTACATTTCAAGCTAAAAGCTTAGCTGCTTTCATGAAGTACAATAGGCATAAAACGTAGAAGATGATGAAGATTGCATTGCTTTTTCAGAAGGGGATTGTATTGATGGTTCATGACAATTTTGGTTTATTGTAGGAGATTTAAGGGATTGCTCAAGTCTAAAGAATGGCGAGTTAGGATGAAGGAAACTTCCACAGTTTCACTACAATAGAAAAATAATATTACAAACTTACTATATATAGGGGTGGAAGTGGTTGGTCCTGCCGAATATAAGCTCTGATTTGATGAAGTCGCCGTCTTGTTCAGGATTGATAGGTTTTACTGATTTTATCATCTAAAAAGGGTGGGCCAGTGCACGAGGTTCCCACCTTTGCATGATTTGGGAAGGGTCAAATGTACGTAGCTTTACCCTTGCATGCAAAGAGGCTGTTTCTGTGTTTTGACCCTGTGTTCTTTGTATTACAATGGAGCAATTTACCATTGCCCCAAGGTTCACACTCTAATAGTGCGAAAATATAGGAAATAACTGTATTGCTAACTTGCTGCACTCAAGGGAAATAACTAGTGCTGAATACACTGCTGACTTGTACATGCATGTTGCTCTGACCAACAAAGTACATGTTGCTCTGATCAGCAAAGTACTTAGATCACATTCAGACTTGAGACACAAACACCAAGAAATCTGCAAAATAAAGAACATAAAATGGGGGAAATCCATGTTCTAGATGACAGTTGTATTTTTATTATCATCTGCTTATTTTCTCCAATTCCAATTGAATTTCGTTTATTGCTGGCATAGGATCTTGCTTATTCCATTCCTAAGGGAAGTCTAGATTGGGAAAGGGCTTTGCGCTGTCTAAGACATGCTCTTCGTACAACTCCATCACCAGATTGGTGGAGGCGTGTGCTTCTAGTTGCCCCTTGTTATAAACCTCAGCAAGCATCAACTCCTGGTGCTGTTTTTTCTCCTGAGATGATTTGTGAGGCTGTTGTTGACAGAACGATAGAGCTACTAAAAATGACAACTTCAGGTATTGCTAACACTTTGTTCCATCTTGGATGACTATTTTATATGATTGTCCCAAGGAGCAAAATATACTCCAAGAAGATTCATTTCTTTTGCCTTCATATTTAAAGCTTATTCATTGATGACCTTATACTGTATTGACCAGGAAGTCAGCAAATTGTTTATCACATACAGGCTCATGCACTTACTATCATAGTGGCAAGGAAAATATATGAGAAACATGAATGCATTATACACACACATTATGAGGAATGTAAGGCACTAATATTAGTGAAACTATTTTCATCTTTTTTTTTGTAGTACATGTGTGTAAATTTCAGTATTGACTAAGTAGGGTGTTTTAATAATTCAGACTCCAGTTTTAGCTTTTGTGTTTCTGTTGTATGCGCAAAGCTTTGAAGCCGAACATTTTAAACCAGTGCAAGCCAAATCTTGGCACAACATGGTTATTGTGCTGGCACTTGGAAAACATCACCACAAAATGATATGCAGTGTTATCTCTGCATATGGAGTGGCTGTTTCTGTATTTCAAATTTGTGACCTTCAGGTGATTTTTAGAGCAACCTTACCATTATGTCAAATCACTACAAAAAGATAATCCTATCTAGGGTTTGCTGTATCGGTACCGGACGGCGTGCCGGTGTCGGACCGGTATGGTACGGTACTATCATACCGTACCGTAATGACACATGGTACGCCAAGGCGTACCATTTCGGTATCGGTACACAATTTTTTTTTTCGATTTCCAAATTTTATTTTTGGAGATTTTTGAAGTTAATAATTGATAAATACAACCTCAGAATGACATTATATTGCATATTATTGATATATTTGGGTTCAATTTGGAGTTAGGTTGCGGTGCAAAGACTCTTGATCCAAAATTTCAAACATATATTTATTTATATTATATTTCAATTATGTCGTCTTAAAACTAAAGAAAAAATATATAAAATATGTATTAAAATGTATCTAAATATTTAAGTACAAAGCGCAATAATTGATATACGAACCTTAAGATATATTCTGCATTTAATTTCTTGTCGAGTGTCTGTGATGCTCGTAGATGTCTGGATCATCAATATAGTCTGAATGGACATCAGTCTAATCTCTAGCCAAGCTGCACTGTACTCTCGAATATTCATCATTCCATAAGACATCCTCTCTGGATTGTAAGACATTTCAGACCTCTCGCTAAAACTCTGATTCTGAGATATATCCTCGGGATGATGGTACGATTGTGGAGGAGCCCATCCAAATATGCTAGTAGCAAAATCTGATCCGTAAGATGCTCCAGACTGTATAGGATAGTAATCACTAGAAGATGATGCCTCGGATGCACCATATGCATATGGATCATAAGGTGGCTGTGGATAATAGAATTCATAATGCGAGTATGATCCAGATACATCCATGGATCCTACTCTACGTGCAAGATTGTCCGCAGCTATATCATATGCTGGACGACCTTTAGGAGCCTGTCGTCTATATGAAATCGGCTCCCCACGGTCTCTACCGACTCGTCCATCATGATCCCTATCCTGTGTGACATGTGTAAATTGAGACTCATCGGTGAATCGAATATCACTCTGTTGCTGTGTCTCATAAACGGTGGTCTCCTGTCCTTCAGTTCTCCCTAATCATCAGATCCATGGCTACTACTACCAGTAGCATCATCACTCTCCCTGATGTCCGTATCTGAACCAGATAGCTCCTGTACTCTCGAGAGTGGTGCACGTGCAACTGTCTTTTCCTTTCTCCTCCTTGTGCCTCTCTGTGACTGAGTTTTCTGTGATTGGGAGGATGGATGCCTTCTTGCTGGCTGTCGGAAGGATCGTCTATACATCTCTCGCTCGAATCTCTGGGAAGATGTATCGGACAGCGAGTCATGTGATGAATGAGTCCCTTGTGTCCCCTCAGGCTGTGGCTGATCAGCTGGAACCCTATGTGGAATATTTTTTCTGTCCATTGTCCTGGATCCACCCTGATCTCCCTCGTCACCACACTGGCTGGTCGTGGAGGGGATCTTAGCTCATCAAGCTCTGGCTCCTGTTGCTGATCTGCAAGCCATCCGATGATTCGATCGTCATCCTCGTCGGCATAATCATCCAGCGTCGGATTAGTATACTTCAACTGAATTTCCTCCTGAATACATTTTAGCCTCAACCTCAGATTGTAGTGAACATATACAAGATCGTCGAGGCATTTTTGTGTCAGACCATTTTTCTGTTTGCTGTGGATAAGGACGAAAGTGGACTAATTACGCTCACAGCCACTAGCAGAGATCGTCTGAGAAAGAATACGGACAGCCATATATCTCAAATTTTCTGCTGACGTTCCAAAATGAATCCATCATTCAGCTACAAAAGAAAAATTACATATCAAATTTGATGATATTATTAAGCAAAATTACATATCAATCTATATTGCTCATTATTGATATGTAATTTATCTGGATTCATCTGTTTTTTGCTTACGACAGCTGATGGGACTCCAAAACTATCTGATCCTCTCTAAACTGTTTTGTCTGAAACAAAATATATTTATTATTTATAAATATATCAGATCGAATTCAGTTGAATAATTACATCTGTTCTAAACAGAGTTTGCCGTACCGGGCCGAACCGTCCGGTACGGGATGTACCGAGCCGGACCGGTCCCTTACCGGTTCGATTCGGGCCTGTTTTTCGAAAAACGACCCCGAACCGCACCGAACCTCCTGGTTCGGTGCGATTCGGGCCCATATCGCCCGGAATCGGGCGGTATAGCTCGGTTCGCCGTCGATTCGGGGTGAACCGAACCGTACTGCCCAGAGGACCATTTCACATAGGGGAGGGGGGAGGGGGGAAGGTGGGGGCCTTTTCACGTGGTTGGGGAGAGGGAGGGGAGAGAGAAATGAGCGTGGCCCACTTCACATGGGGGAGGGCCTGGTGCTTTAATAAGCACCAGGCCTTCAGTGTTCTTTGAGAGTTCTCAGAGAACATCCATGGCCGCGGGCAACTTAATCGTTGAGACCTCCAAAAAATTAGAAAAGAAGGCAAAATTTTGTGAAATTGGAGGAGTGATTTGAGAAGAGGCTGATCTTTGGCCGGAGGTAAGATAATCTGTTATTTTGTTAGTAAATATTTTTTTTATTTTTGTTGTTAGAAATAGGATAAAAATGAGGTAAAATAAAAATAGGAGAAAATCATGCCAAAATCTTATGATTTTGGTATGATTTAATTATATGTGATAGATGTTTGGAAGATCTACACGATGACACCAAAATTATTAATTTTTGTTAATTATATATTTTTTAAATATTTTTAAATATTTATTTATTTAAAAATTAAAAAAAATTAAATTTTAGGAAAAAAAATTAGAGGTTGGGAATCATGTTTAGAATGATTCAAGCTACTTAAATCTAATTTTAATTTTTTTTCAAATATTTGAAATTAAAAAATTATTTTTTTAATTATTTAAATTAAAAAATTTAATTATAAAATAAAAAATATATAAAAATAGTGTTATATTTTAGTTAATTTAAAAATATTATTTGAAGCATATAACATATTTAATTTGAATTTATAAGTTTTAAAATAATTATTAAAATTATTTTAAAATTATATATAATTATTTTAATTATCATTAAACTATCATGTTTTGTTATACTTGCATATATTTTAATTATATATATATACTGCGGACGATCTTGCACGTGGAGTAGGGTCCATGGATGTATTTGGATCATCCTCGCATTATGGATCCTATTATCCACAGCCACCTTATGATCCATATGCATATGGTGCATCCGAAGCATCATCTTCTAGTGGTTACTACCTTATGCAGCCTGGAGTATCTTACGGATCAGATTTTGCTACTGGCATATTTGGATGGGTTCTCCACAACCGTACCATCATCTCGAGGATACTTCTCAGAGTCAGAATTTTAGCGAGAGATCTGAGATGTCTTACAATCCAGAGAGGATGCCTTATGGGATGATGAATATTCGAGAGTACGGTGCAGCTTGGCTAGAGGGTTTGACTGATATTCCTTCAGACTATGTTGATGATCCAGATATCTACGAGCGTCACAAACACTCGACAAGAAATTAAATGTAGAGTACATCTTAAGGTTCGTATATCAGTTATTGCGCTTTGTACTTAAATATTTAGATACATTTTAATACATATTTTATATATTTTTTCTTTAGTTTTAAGATGACATAGTTGAAATATAATGTAAATAAATATATGTTTGAAATTTTGGATCAAGAGTCTTTGTACCGCAACCTAACTCCAAATTGAACTCAAATATGTCAATAATATGCAATATAATGTCATATTGAGGTTGTATTTATCAATTATTAACTTTAAAAATCCAAAAAAAAAATTGAAAATCGAAAAAAATATTGTGTATCGGTATCGGACCGATACGCCTAGGCGTATCGTGTGTCGGTACGGTATGGTATCGGTATCGTACCGGTCCGACATCGGCACGTCGTCCGATATCGGTATAGCGAAGTTTGGTTCTAAACTAGCATACCTCTTGCAGACACAACGACGTGTTTTCTGGATTGGACACCATCTTATATATAACATTGCGAAGAGCAGCAAGAAGCTCGCTGTCTATATCTATCCCCGAAATAGTATACTGAAATCTCGGATTCAAGTAATAAGTTGCAGATAAATTTCAAGACTGATTAAGCACATTTTTATTTTTATACTTCGAAAAAATATTTTAAAACATTCTTGAATCCAAACTTACCAGCTAGATGCAAATCTCTGTCCATCTGATAGTCCCAACGGTGCTCCATGATGTTAATGAATTCTTGAGCATGCTTGGGATCATTCTCACTGATCTGTTTCTTTGCCTCTCCATCATGTAATATAGGAAGCCCATCTGGGGGTATCTCTCGCTGTCCACGGTGCAAAGCACCTCATATAAAGGCTTGATAGCCTTCACTACCTTCTCAGTCCGCTGCCAAAATGACTGACTCGTCATCAAGTTCTCCACATGACTTCCATCAGTGCCGGCCCTCGCATATCTGCTCTCCTGCCACTCGGCACTGACAAACATCTGACGTAGGACTGCTTTCTTCTGAAGAAGACTATCAAGTGTTATGTAGTTGGTAGCAAACCATGTGATATCCGGTCGTAAGATCTCCTCCCCAGTATACGTCCGCATCAATAAAAGAATCCATGTGTGGTTGTAGATGAATCTAGTAATGGTCTGGGCAATCTCTACTACCTGCTGCACCCTGCAAATCTTCCCGATATCCATCAATATAAGATCAATGCAATGTGTAGCACATGGGGTCCAGTATATCAGCGGTTACTGCTCCATCAGCAACTCTCCGACAGCCTTATATTGTGGTCCGTTATCTGTGATGACCTGCACGATATGCTGCTCACTCACTGAATCAATCACTTCCTCCATCAGATCAAGGATATATGTGGCATCGTGCATCTTATTTGAAGTATCAATTGATTTGTGAAAAAATGTTTTTCCATCACAGTATGTCAAAAAATTAATGATGCTCCGTCTAGTAGGACCTGTCCAACCATCACACATCACTGTCAGACCGTACGTAAGCCATTTATTTTTGTAAGAAGTAATCCATCTCTATAGATCCTCCTTGTTGCTGTCAAGAAGCTGACCATAAATGTCCTTAGGTCCTGGAGGATCTACATCCTGGCCGGCAGTCTCTATTGCTGAAATAGCAGATCGGTAGTAAGGATTGGCTGCTGCATTTGCTGAAATATGGCTGAAATGAAACTATGATCCAATAGCTCGCCACATATCATTCTTCTTATCATTTTTAGCATACTGTCAATTCTCTGCTGTTTTGAATCCTTACTGGGCAAAGCATGTGGATCCAAATCCTGAATGCTGGCTCTTACTGGAATATCTCTGGAGGACCTCCTCCTACTGTCAAAAGCTCCCAACAAAGAAGACATGCTGCGTCTGCTCTCTCTACCACCAGGCTCTCTGGCTGAGGTAGTCCTTCTTAACTCGAATTCTTCCCCACCAGTCGTTGATCCAGATCCTGATTCATAGCATGATGGTCGTAATCGCTCTCTGTACCGGGCCATCTCCTCCTGCCTGTATTGATCCACCAAGCTCGTCTGAATGGCAGCCTCAACCTGTGCCTCATCATCTGGAGCAGAAGCCTCCTCTGACTCTCTAAAGTGATAAGAAAGTGGTTCTGCAGCTCGACGGTCTACTTCGGTCTTTTTCTGTTTTGTCCTTTTCTTCGCTGCTTTCGAATCAGCAAAGTGCTTTTTCATCAATTGTCGGATCTCTTGTGGATATTTCCGACACATGGACATATCAGGATAACCATCAGTCAGATGCTGCTTTAATCTAGTCACCCCTCTTCCTTTGAACTCTGTGTTGCACCATTTGCATCTCCAATGATGCCGAGCCGAGAGTATCTCGCCATGATCCCAACCGATGTCACGCTCTAGATCTTTCTTCTTACTCATTTGTGCAGGTATAACAAAATACTAATTATTTCGAATTAACTGTAATATAACACTAATTACATATATTTTTTATTTGATAACAATTTTTATTATTTAAATATTTACAAAAAATTTCAAAAAAATCTCAAGTTAGATTCAAATATTTCAATTATTTTGAACCATTCTAAACATTATTCTCAATTTCAAAACTAACTCTGATTTTTTATTTTTTTAATAATTTTTATATAAATAAATATATACTATAAAATAGCTGATTAATTAAAGTGAACGAACGTTATGTTCTAAATTTTTTTCTTATAAATATATCAAGTATAACAAAACACGATAGTTTAATGATAATTAAAATAATTATATATAATTTTAAAATAATTTTAAAATTATTTTAAAACTTATAAATTCAAAATAAATATGTTATATGCTTCAAATAATATTTTTAAATTAACTAAAACATAACATTATTTTTATATATTTTTTATTTTATAATTAAATTTTTTAATTTAAATAATTAAAAAAAATAAATTTTTAATTTTAAATATTTGAAAAAAATTTTGAAATTAGATTTAAGTAGATTGAATCATTATAAACATGATTCCTAAACTTTGATTTTTTTCTTAAAATTTAATTTTTTATTATTTTTAAATGAATAAATATATAAAAAATTTTAAAAATATATAATTAACGAAAATTAATAATTTTGGTGTCATCGTGTAGATCTTCCAAAGATCTATCACATATAATTAAATCATACCAAAATCACAAGATTTTGGCATAATTTTCTCTTTTTTCATTCTTTCTTATTCTTATCCTATTTTTAACAACAAAAATAAAAAAAATAAATATTTACTAAGAAAATAACATATTATCTTACCTCCGACCAAAGATCAGCCTCTTTTCGAACCACTCCTGCAATTTGACGGAGTTTTTTTTTTTTTCTAATTTTTCGGAGGTCTCAACGGTTTCGTTGAGACATTCATATGCTTCGGAAGTTCTCTGAGACTTCTCAAAGAACTCTAACGCCTCTCAGCCATTTAAAAACTCTCCGACCCCACCCCCCTTCCGCCTCCCCACTTTTTCCACGTGGGAGATGTCGGCACGGTTCGGTTCATGCCGAACCGGTATCGAACCGACCATACCGTCCGGTTTTGGGCGATATGGACGCGAACCGGACCGAACGGGCTGTTCGGTGCGGTTCGGGGGGATTTTTCGAAAAAAGGTCCGGACCGGTAAGGCGCCGCTCCGGCTTGATACGCCACGTACCGGGCGGTTCGGTCCGGTACGGCGAACCATGATCCTATCAATAGATGCTTCGAAGACATAAAATTGTCCTAGTCAAAATAATGGTGAACAAAACTGCAATTGCTGAACCACTTCAGAATAATTTGAGTACACCACATAAATTGGAGTCAAACATAGAGTTTTGTCTTTATATCTTCTGTTTTAGTTAGCAATTTAAGTGGAACTAGAATCCTATTTCAGAATGTTTAGGTCATTTCTGATATTGGGAAGCTATTGGAATGTTGTAAAGTTCTTTTGTCACCAAGAGTAGCATTAAAATTTCCATTTTTATTTTATCTTGGTTGGTGGGGTCCTTGGGATTGTTGGGAGTATTTTCTGGATTGAATTAGGTTCTTTTTATATAAAGCTTCAAGGAAACATTTATTTATTTTCTTTCTTCTTAGTTATAGGATATTTTTGTTTTCCTTTGTGATGGGGAATCTCTTGTACTGTTTGTGACTACTGTTTGGCTTGCTAGTCTACTGGATGTTTGCTGCATCTAATGTAGGATGCTTGATTGGTTAAAAATTACTTATGAGATTTTACTCTCATTTATGAAGATTTAAGTTGGTGACATAAGTTTTTATTAATGGAGCAATTCTGTTGTAAAATCACAATTGGATGTCAGACTCATCAGATACCAGCAAATCCATATCTATATTTGTTTTGTCTGACGAATACAAATACGGATATGGATATTATTCGAAATCGGATACAAAAATTCATATCCATATTTATTTTAAATGGATATGGATACAATTCGGATACTGAAAGTATGAATATTATTATAGATATAAGTTGGATAATTAAACTTTATGACTATAAAATTAAAGATATTACTAAAAAGATAATTAATCAAGTTAATAGTATGCACATATTGTTATATGCTTTCTTTTAAAATTAATAAGTATTATATAAAATTATATAGAATTACAGGTAGATCCGGATATTCGGATATAGATTGGATAGTTGTCTATCTATATCCATGTTCATTTTTCTTTGACGGCTATAGATACGGATATTAGTCGGATCCTCAAATTTCAGTCCATATCTGGATTGAATCGGATTTGAAAACGGATGTGGACGGATATTATCCATGCCACTTTCACCCCTAATTCTATCTGATTTTGATTCAGATATTTTTGTGAAAATAAAAAACCACCTCCTTGTTTTTGCAATTTTAGCAGAACATTAATTCATAAAACCTTTCTGTTAACTATATGGCTTGAATTTGGTGGTCCGTAGACCATAATTAATTTTAAGGGTGCTGAAAACTTGAAACTACTGTTATCGGAATGGAAACAACAGAACTAACATTCAATTATTCTTGCAACTTGGGGATCCCAGACATGTTCAAAAACATGAGAATAGATGTTTAAGTCTTATAGATACATTCCCCTATGAATCTTCTCAATTATTTAGTGCTGTTTCTACTAAACATCACTAGAAAGCTACGTATAGTTTCACATTAATCACGCCTACCCAGAAATCAACATAAAGATATTAATTAAGCAATTTACAACAAAGTATATTTTCGGTTTAGGCTATGCTGGAACTGTACTGGTGTGTATTACACTCTATGATAGTTTGATGCACGGTGATAGAGACTAATACTGATTGATACTAGATCAAACTATATTTTTAAGGCATAGAAGGTGTGGGGCCAACTAATCAGGTTTCAGTTTGCAGATTGAAGGATTGCATTTTATTGAATATCATATTTGCATGTTGTGTCTGCTAGAGCTGATGTTATATGGATCTCATTTTGACTCTTGGCTTATCCTAATGTTTTGATGAGTTTTGAACAAGAAAATGTATCATTTCAAAAGGAAAAAAAAAAAAAGTGAACAATGTCTATTTTACCAATTTACTAAATCATAGGATCATAAACCATCTGAAAAATTTCATCTGGTTGCATTTAACATTGCTTTCTGTGTGGTTTCAAGTATTGTTTCACAAACAAATATTACAAAACAGGTTTTGCAAATTAGCAATAAAAATAAGCTCATAATGCATTTATTCTGATGTATAACCTAACTCAAGCTGCAGAGGAGAGTGGATTTCTGAAGCTCAGAGCCTCTATGCTTCTGGGTTTCTACAGTCATCTGCATCCATTTTCCACACTCTGGTAGCAAAAATAAAGGGGAAGCTTATATACCTGTGGTACCACAGGGAGCATATATACTGCGGGTCTCCTTTTTCTTTTTCAAACATTTGTTTTAGTTGAGACTATCATGTCTGCTTTAGACCTTTGACATCAGATTTTAAATTGAAAAGGAAAAAAGAAGGGGAAAAAGGAAAAGAGGAATTAAGGTTTAGATCTTTAGGCCATTTCAAATAGAAGTATGGCTTTACAGGATGGTTGAAAATGGATTTGAAACAGGAAAATGGAACATAAGCTTGTTTCAGTACATTTTAGTCTGCATTGATATAGGCTGATGACAGTGTTGACAGATGAAATTGATATATGCGCTCCTTTATGGTGCTGATAATCTCCTATGATGGCATGCAAACCAACAATTTAGTACCTGGATAAAGCTTACAACAATATGCTGTACAACATTATATATCCACTTGTCTTTTAGCTTTTTTCTTTAGTATCAAGATCATATGTCATGCTCCTAACTCAGATTTTTGTGGTTGTGTGTCAGGGCTTATATTAATAACTAAACTGTTCTGTCTTACAGCTTTCCCATTTTTCCAAAGGCACACCAAATGTAATAATGAACTTCTAGCTTGCTGATATTATTGTTCGGTATAATCCAGTGTGCATGTCAATGTTTTAAATTGCTTTTCCACAAGGAGTGCTTTTATTTATTGTTTGGTTTGATAAACCCATTTTTACTTTTCTTTTGCTGTTTTGCATTCTTATTTTTCACTATAATAGTCAAATCAATTCATATGAATTTGACACTAAACAAGTGATGTTTGTGCTCTTAGCTTCACAAGAGTGGCCTTAAGAGACTGAAAAGTGGTCCAGGGAACTTTTAGCACCTGCTTTCCCTCCCAAAGTTCTAATTACTTCATCCATTCTCATCCACGAGTTTTAAATGACATGTTATATCATGTTTGGATATCAAGTCACAAACCTTAGAAGTATTATTTTATTGAATGTATAAACTTGGATCAAGGGCATTTTTGTCTTTCACTTGTGCTTGGTGAATATCCACATATGATCATATGTTCTTATGTTGTTCATTGCATGCTGTGTTACCTGCACACTTGTCTGCAGCTGCAAAGCCTGCATCATATATGTGTCTGAGTTGGTTATGCACCAAACTTGGATGCTTATCAATTTTTCGTTTGCTGCTTCTAGAGATTGCTTTAGATGGATTCTTCTAGCGATGAATTCAACCAGCTATAATAAAGTCGGAAACATAGATATGACATTTTTTCTTCTTTTTAGAGATTGGTCAAGAATTTAACTATTACATAACCTTGTCAGATACCAGTTCCATTGTATCTTTAAGTTACTTGAGAGATTTGGATGAGAAACATGTAAATTGAAATACAATTTTTGGAGAATGAATATGTAATTTAGTCAAAACTATAGTTTCTACATATTCTCGTATCGGAGTGCCTCCGTTTCTCCTCTTGAGGTGTCAAACTCTTGGATTCATGTAGGAATCCAATTCTTGTATTTGTTTTCATGCAACACTGGTTGCAACATTGTTGGTTATTCTCCTCTAAGTTAATGTTTTGTTGTAATTTCTCCTCTTGGCATGTTAGATACTTGGTGAATCATATAAACTGTGATAGTCTCTTGGTGTAAATCCATATCAATGTGCACCATCTATTTCTGGGGTGCAATACTAGGAGTGATATCTTGAACACGTGCTAACATTGTATTGGATAAAATTAATTGATTTGTATAAAGTAATGATGCAGGCATATTTTTGTTATCTGAACTATATTGTCATTTAGGTTTTGCTCCTTTGTTTTAGTTTGCATTTGATTTGCTATTTGCTATTTTAGTTTTTAAGCATGGTAGACGTGCATCTGTGTACTTACGTGAAGCAATGACCTGAATTAGAAGCCCTTAACTCTATTATTCTACACTCTTGTTAACACTTACATTATTCTTGACTTTTATTTTTCAAGCTTAGTTTTTCTCTGCTTCTTTCTTTCTCTTTCAACTTGTGATAATTTTAGTCTTTACCCAAGTTATAACATCCTTTTCTTCTTATGCTTATGTCCATACTTATAAAGTGGCATGTTTCTTTCATTCTACTTTTGCAGAAACGCAGTGCTGGCAGGAGTGGCTTATATTTGCAGACATATTTTTCTTTCTCATGAAGAGTGGCTGTATTGATTTTCTCGATTTTGTTAATAAACTTGCCTCTCGAATTACAAAAGGTGACCAACAGATTCTTCGCAGTAATCATGTGACCTGGCTGCTTGCACAGATTATTCGCATTGAGATTGTTATGAACACTTTATGCTCAGACCCAAAGAAGGTGGTTCCCAGTGCATACTCATAAATTAATGTGCTTTTATACTTTTTCACCATGGAGAAAGAGCCACTAATCTAATTTACTTCATGTTTGATGTGAGCATTTTTTTTCATGCTTTAATGCTCATTTTCTTTCCCAAGATGTATTATTTTTGTGCTTCTACACATCTTATTTTCTGTTTTTGTCAGGTGGAGACTACAAAAAAGATCATTTCATTTCATAAAGAAGATAAAAATTTTGATTCAAACAATGTCAATGCTCAAAGTATTCTTTTAGATTTCATCAGTAGTAGCCAAACCTTGCGCATTTGGTCTTTCAATGCTTCTATTAGAGAGTATCTCAACAACGATCAGCTTCAGAAAGGAAAGCAAATTGATGAGTGGTGGAAGCAAGTGACAAAAGGTATTTGCATTAGGTTTTGGCTTGAGATCTACTTATTTGGAGAAATTAATTCAGTTTGATTCTTTGAATTTATTATTGCAAGATCACTTTGTATGGTGTATTGTTGATTTGGTGCACAAACCCGTCAACCTACAGGCTAGATGTACAAGTTCTGGTAATTGTTTTTATAAGACATTCTTAAGTAAATCAAGTAATTTTTTTTTGTCAGAAATTGCAAATATGATCTTGATGTTTCGAATAAATTATTTTGCAAATTCTGATGGATATGGATAACCATTATGTTATGTGAGCTGAACTACCAAACTTTTTGCTACCTCCCTTCAGAACATGTATGTCTGATATGGCTTTTATGAGCAATTCATAAATATCTTGATTCTAACTGAATGAGGACATCTGAAGTTCATATATAGGTTTTTCTTTTTATTTTCTTATGAGAGCAGTTCTTTATAATTATTTCTATTACATAACTTTACACTACATGTGAAAGGTTATTCATAAAAAGGTCAGAAATTGACACAAGTATGACATGGACATGATGATTAATAATTTGGAAGGCCTCAGATCTTGTGGTTTGCCTTCATATTGTTCATGTACTGGTATTGTATGTATCATATGAGACATGATACATCCCTATCTACTAATGGTTTTCCAATTTGGACGATGCTCATGTTGATATCATCGTTATAGCATGTGACAAAGTGTCGATATGGTTTGGTATGGTTGAGATCTGAAAATATCATTGTCTGTACTGTATAGGGTGAAGGTCTTCCTGATCTTTTGAGGTCAAAAGCTCTTTCTTAGATATTCTATTTGAAGACTTAATGTTTTAGTATTCCATCTTATTAATTTCTGTGCTCTTGCTTCAATACTACATCCATGCATCTGTTATCAAATAGAGCAACATACTTGCATTTTTAATCTAAATAATGACCAGTTCTTTTGATACAGCCTTTATTTCTTGGTCTAATCATTTCAACTGACAGTCTAGTGCCTAGTGATTTTGAGTTTTAGTTTGTTCAACAAGGTTTCCTAGGCTTTGCAGAAAAGTTTATTTCTATATAATGCATTTGTTTTTTTAATTTTTAGCTTCAGGAGAGCGTACAATGGATTTTATGAACTTGGATGAAAGATCAATGGGGATGTTTTGGGTTCTTTCATTTACTATGGCTCAGCCAGCTAGTGATGCAGTGATGAACTGGTTTACCTCAGCTGGACATACAGAAATATTACAAGGACCTAATGTACAGTCCAATGATAGGATGATGATGTTGCGTGAAACTTACCCTCTGTCTATGACGTTGCTTTCTGGTTTGTCAACCAACCTATGTTTGAAACTGGCCTATCAACTTGAAGAAGCGATATTTCTTGGTCAGGTAAGATAAACATGATTTTGTTGCTTGAGTTATTAGAGTATTGGTCATGATACCTTACCCTTTTATTTTATACTTACTGCAAAAGTATTTGATTTTTCATGCAATGTCAAGTTAAAATATCTGTTTATGTATATCTTGAGATCGAGGCATGCATCAAGTAATTATTTCATGCTGTCATGTGTCTATGAACTGCATGCGTGCCATTTTCTGGTGCATAATTGCACAACGTGCTGTAAATTAATGATGTGCCAGTATGTACTGAATGAGTATTGGTTACAAATAAAAATGTCAAAAGATTATTGTTAGCATAAGCAATATATAGGGTTCATGGCAGTATTTTCTGCCATGATTATACATACATATAAAACTGTGTTTATATATTTGCACACTGATATACATATGTAATACATACATAAACATACGTGCTTACATACATAAGGATATATAATGTATGGTTCCTTACTTCCCCATGCCGGATTGTACTGCTCCTACCAGTTATACCATACCACATTGGTACTAGGTTTGGGGTTTTTACTAAGTGCCGGTACCATGAATTGACATGTCCTGAAACTGTACCATCATGGATTTGGATATTGAAACTGCTACCATGAATCATGATGTAGACATAGATATGTGTAAAGTCATACAATTGTATATGTAAAGTCATACCATTGTATATTATTGTCTGCCTGCATTTGTGTATATATCTATTTAGTTTATTCTTAGAAGAATGTAAAGTGTGTGCATGAAGCTTCTCTGCTGCTATAGTATTCTGGTTTAGTTCAAGTCAAATATTATTTCTCAGGATGTAGTTGTGTATATACTTCAGTTTGTGGGCAAATGTAAATGTTTACTATTGACTGTTGACATGTTTTAACACTGTTGTAGGCCATTCCTAGCATTGCTATGGTTGAAACGTATGTCAGGTTGCTGCTGATTGCACCTCACTCATTATTTCGTCCCCACTTCACGGTATCTTCTTGTCTTCTACAATTTCCTGCAATGTTTGGTATTTATCTGTCAATATGCTTTTAGTTTTACTTGTAATAATGCCTCTTAATCATCATATTTCTGGTTTTACAGTCACTTTCCATATCTTTCTTCAATTTTTTGTTAGTAAAAAACTTATGTATTGCATTCTGATATGAAATCAAACGTGGATGTTATTTTCTTGACAAATATCTTAAGAATTTTTGAAATATATGTGGCAATTCCCAATGACAGCTTGATTCCTTGCTTTCTGGAAATGGTTATTAATTGTCCGGTAAGGCGTGGCATATATAAACCATGATATTTGTTTATTGCAAGGTATCAGGAAGGTGTTGTACTGCAGGATGACAGATTGTGCTTGTCTAGTACGGGTCCGTACACTAGATATTCTTTTATTTCTTGGTTTCTTCTATATGGGTTTTT
Organism: Elaeis guineensis; assembly: GCF_000442705.2. Taxonomy (NCBI): domain Eukaryota; kingdom Viridiplantae; phylum Streptophyta; class Magnoliopsida; order Arecales; family Arecaceae; genus Elaeis; species Elaeis guineensis. Next base: position 70,930,103 of record NC_025995.2, on the reverse strand, counting down.
AAGTTTTTACAGGTTTTTAGTTTTAATGGCTTTTCAGAGATTGTGGCCCTCTAACATTTAAAGGTTCCTATAAATAGGGCTGGATGTGGTATGATGTGAAACAATTTAAAGAAAACAACAACGGTTTTAAAATGAACATCATTTATCAATCATAACATGAAGATGGCTTCATGTTTTTTTATTGCAATTAAACTCGTTTAGATTGTTAAATTAATTAGCAATTTTATTATTATAAGTTACTCAATAATAGTGATAATTTGTAATTCTGCATAACTGTGTCAAGTATATGCTAGCTACCTCTGAAAATAGTTTCTAATTACCTATAAATGGTACCAAACTGTTTCTTAGTTTTTTTAGTAATTTGTTAACTAATTTTAGTTAAAATTCTAAATCATAAATTTTGAAATTCACAGAAATTCTGAAAATTGAAATTTATTAAGGATTATTGTACCTACACTTGAGGAGTACTACATATATTTTCTCCAACCCAAAAAAAAGTGTTTTGAACAGTTAATTCTAAAAGTGTGCTAATTTTGCTCTTTAGGTGCTTGAAACATGCACAAAAATAGGGCAATTGGTTGAAAAGAAGAGGGTAATGTGTGCACATACACAGCTCTAGCATGCTATTTTTCCCAAGAATTGTTTCTATTTTTAAGTGTTAATTATTCTTCATTCCAAAAATTATCATAATTCAAGGAAAATGCCTCTGCAAAAGGTACATGGATGTGTAGATCAATGATAGATCTACAACACATCAAGAAATAATGCCAAAAGAATTTGGCATGATTTGTCCTTTTTGTGTATTTTAACCATTCTCATAGCCAAAAATGAAAGGGAGAGTATATACCGTCTTAGAAGCAATTCTAGACTTTTGTCATGCAAGTTTGCACTTCCAGTGGTGGAATCCTTTAGTAAAGGTCCACAGAACCAATACCAAATATTGAATCAATACAGTATGGTAGGTACACTGTGGTACACCATATTGAGAGAGAGGCTTCCAACTATGTTTTTTCTCAATCCAGCCATGGTACCACTCAAAACAAGGCAGTACGGGCGGTTTTGCTCGATACAGATGGGTGTTGACCGGTTTGTCTCAAACACCGAATCGAACCTTGTTATCATATTAGTGCCTTATTGATATGGTATTATATAGTCGATATGGGATAGTACCGGTTGGTACGACAGGCATTGCTTTCCCCTCGCCCTTTCCCGCTCTCTCTCTTTTAAAACAAAACATACGAATAAAAAAAAAAAAAGTGTTCAGAGCCCTTGGAACCAATGGGAAGCAGAAGGAACTGGTCAGATTTTGGTCAGAAATAACTTGGTACTGGTATATACCAAGCAACATGAACTGGGTCAGCCCAGTTTGTATAGGAACTGGGTATTCCTCACTATGTTGGTATATTTCATCCTATACGACCACATTTGATCAGCATCTTGAATCATGGCTTGTTGTTTCTCCATTCTTTTTGGTTTTGTATTTAAACTGAATTTCTTATTGTAAACTTGTTACTGAAAGTGGAACAAATAGATATAATGTTCCAACATAAATAATTGCCACAATAATCAAATAATTTATTTAGCAGGGATTAAATTTGTGACATAAAAGAGATGCCCAACTCATGAATGGAACATTATTATATCTATCCTGCTGCCATTATCTTTGTGACTTATGTGACAAGGATATTTCTGATACCCTCTGCTGGTAGTAGTTAAAAATATGGACATAAATATTAGCCATGGATACAGTAATATAGTAAATCTTGAAAAAAGAGGATACCTTATGGCTGCGAGATGTCAATATATAAATATTCTTTGAGTGTGTATCTAGAAAAGCATTCCGCAAAGCATAATGGGTCTAACAAAGGATTTAGAAAGTAATGCTCGTACTTGATTGACATGTGTCAACTTGTGCTAGGTCTTGGCACCGGCTCAACAAGGTCCTGTTGTCAGTGGTTGTCTTGGGATTTTCCTTTTTTGGGGGAGGTGGGGATTATTACCAACTTGTCATATTGATTTGATCTAAATTTAACAATTAAAATATTTTTCATTTGAAAAGAACGAATGGCTAAGTCAAATGTATAATCTTGACTGTGAAAATTCGACTCAATCAGATGTCTATTAGTCCAATCAGTATATCATTCAATTTTAACTTGCATGTAGATGCAAAACAGTAATAAATTTTTTTAAAAAATGAAAAATATAAAGAACAAGCTTTGAAAAATGAAGAAGAAGCAAGGGAAATGCATGTAGAAATATCCAATGGTTGATATAAATTACATTGTCTAGCTCATAAAGCACAAGTGTGGCATTAGTTGATTGACATAATAAACATAATAAATCCAATTTTTCATATGTTAAAAATCCCAATTTTTGTTGTTGATATTAAAATTCCTCAGTTAATAATTTAAAATATCCTCAATAACAAAACCATTCACTTGTATATGCAACACATATGCCTGTATATGCATATATCAGTCAATAAATAATTTATAGTAGGTTGACTTAATAAGATTTTAAAGCTAGAAACATTTAAACATAGAATTCACAAGTTATATGGGTTTGATCATGTTAGAGAATGCTGGTTATCATCATGGCATGTTTCTCTTAGTTGTTAAGGAAAGCTGCCTACTCCACTCTTACATTGGACCTACATCCCAAAAGCTACTTAAAATTTTTATTGAGCAGTGCTTGAAGGAGAATAGGAGATGTCTGAACCATGTCAACTATTTTCATTTTCTCAAAAAACTGTTTAACTATAAAGAAACAGAGGTTAAAATCCTATATTAAAATTTAAATAGGAGCCATCGCGTAAAGGAGGTTAAAAGGGGAAAAGAGAATCTGTAAAATGCAAGGATGTTGTGGTTCAATTTTAAGGGGTGTTTTAAATGCTTCTTGATGGCCTTTTAATTGTCAAGAAGTTGGACTCCCCACTCCGCTCATGATCTTGGCCAATTTTTTCATTATAAAATATGAGTTTCTGAGGCTCGTCTTATCTCCTACTTATACATTTAAAGGGTTTTCTTAGAATTAAAGGGGAAAAACCCCCACCACTCCCTCCAAAAAAAGACCCAGGTCCTTTTGGCTCCATCTCTGCATGCTGCCCTGTATGATGCATTACCTGCAAGGCTGCAACCGTGGTGGTACCAAAGTCTATCATCCATAATAACTGTCTGAACACATCATGTAGTCATCATTAATACCCATATTATATTTCATATGGTAACATCAACGCCACCATCCATCATTCCTATTATGAAAAGGTTAACATGTACATAGAAAGAAAATGAGGAACCCCATCCTTTATCTTGGTCATGTGGAAAGTGTCCCAATCTTTTCTCTAATTATAAAATGTAGGATATTTAAAATAAGTATGCAACATGTATCTAAGCCGTGGTTTAGCATACAATATATAGTAAGATGCCACGACAACCAATATAAGGCATCCACAAATGCTAGGCTAAACAAGTCTTTTATATAACAAAAAAATATGAAGTTGTACCAGAAAAGTTCTCTGTTTGCTTGCTAGATAATAGATGTCTGAGAACATTAAATTGGGGGAAAAAAAATGAAAGGATTGGTCCTTATTTGCTAGTGAAAGTTTCTAGAATATTCTTAGGAGGGTGTGGATGAATTTAGATTGCTCAAGACTGCGAGAAATCTAAAATTAATACTTTGGCCATTATTGTGGTTGAAGTTTTTGTTGGAACTGGTTAAAACATATCCGGGAAATGATTTTTGATGCGGAACATTTAAAATATAAACTAAATAAATTGATCAAAAACCAATATTAATCAACAAAAGTGAGATGAGTGTAAGAAAACAAGTTGGGACTTATTCAAGACCATTAGGCACCATGCTGTTATTGTCGTGTTCATTTTATAATGGAGTACATATGTTGGCTGTATCTGTATATGCTAGTTATGTGTAATATGTAATGGTTTCAATATTTCCAAGTTTTCTTGCTGTCAGATTTCATGACTAATATTTAGATTATAATGCATGAAAATGAAATACTCATATTTAGTAAAAAAATAAGGCTTAACATAGATAGTCGATGCATAACTAGTCAGCATCATAGTGTGGTATGTGTCTAACATTATCATGAACCTCATTAGCATCTTGATGTTTGTATTTTTGTAGGTGAAGCTGATAGTGTAGCATGTATTCTATAGTTTAGATGGATAATGAAGAATCTCTGTAGAAAGGTCAGGCATTCTGTTATGTAACAACTATAACTGACCTCAGAAGTCACAACCATTAGATGGGCTGGCTTATCAATCATAGCTTAGGGATACATGTACACCATATATTGATGATAACTTTAGTATCCTACTGCACAAAACAATGTGTAACTTGATTGTACTAGGTGAAAGCTTATTGAAATTAGGGGATTTTGCAGAAAATGTCCACCTCAAGGTATGTTGAGCCAACCTGAACCGGTCAAGAACCGGGATGGTTTGGTTGATCATGACGGTTTGGTCCTTAAAAACCTCCAAGGCCCCCGACCCTCCATTCTCTCTTCCTCATCCCCCTCTCTCTTCCCCCTTCCCGTTCCACCATGATCCTGCATGTGACTAAATCTTTGAGTTAGCACTCAATCTGTGCTCATCTCGCTCACTTGATCCCTTATCCTGCTCGTCTTTGATGTTGGCCGAAGCCGACCAACATCAATTGACACCGACCGATGCCTAGGTAAGGCCCCCCCCTCTCCATTTCTTCCTCTCTCTCCCCCTCCTCCCTCTGTCTTTCTCTTCCTCTCTCTCCTCTCCCCTCCCTCCCCTCCTCTCCCCGATTTGATACGTCTTTACTTGGAATGGTACATATTGCACCCTACCTAATCGGTCATTGATCGGTAAGAGCCTTGGTATTGGTTTGACAGACCTTGATCCACCTAATTATTGAATTTACATAAGAGGGCCACATTTATTAATTTTTGGGCAGAAATGGTCCCTTCTAATATTTCTTAAGTAATTGTGCCACTATAACTGTTTGTAAGAACACTCTTTATGCGTCTTTGAATTTTTGTTGTGTATGCATTCATTAACAGTATGTTTGCATTGACTAATATAGATAAGTTCATTTATCTACTACTAGTAGGTGCAAAATGGTCTTGAAAAGTTTAAAGCAAAATGCTCTTATAAAAAGGGTAAATAAAGTTATTTTCTGAAGCATGGAAACAAAATGGATCTTTTTGAGTTTTTAAAGTCTCCTGGAACTATAAAAGTTTCTCTTTACAATTAGATGTTGCAATCATAAATGAATTTATTTTAAAGTTTGTGGATAAGAGTAATTGGAAGCAAGGTCGGCGGAACTGGTACCGATGGCCGGATCGGCCAGCGGTACGGTACGGCACGCCTCTGTTCCGTTCCGAACCGAGGCGAACGACGAAGGAAAACACGGACGAATCGGGGAAGAAAAAGAGAGAAAGAGAGAGAAATAGAGAGAGAGGGAGGGAGAAAGAAAAAGAGGGAGGGGGGCAGCTGGCAAAACCCATGCCGACTTCACTTTGAAAAGGCTTTTTTTTACGGCCGGCGGTACCGTACGGCACGACTCTGTTCTGTTCTGAACCGAGGCGAACCGACTAAGGAAAACACGGACGAACCGGAGAAGAAAAAGAGAGAAAGAGAGAGAAGTAGAGAGAGGGAGGGAGAGAAAAAGAGAGAGGGGGGCAGCCGGCAAAATCCATGCCGACTTCACTTTGAAAAGGCTCTTTTAAAAAAAAGCCCCGAGAAACAGGGGCGGATCGCCCCTGTCCCCGCGCGGAGCCGTGGGGGCCCTTTCCGCCACCGGACGGCCACGGCTGCCCCCCTCCCTCTTTTTCTTCCTTCCTTTCTCTCTCTATTTCTCTCTTTTTCTTCTCCGGCACCGGCATGTGCCGTTTTGCATGTCAGAACCGTCTCGGTTCTCCGTTGGGATGGTTCGGCACGTTCCGTACCGGACGGTTCGGTCCGGTACGGCATTCCTTGATTGGAAAGAACAATATTTGCCGTACTAGTTATTATCGGTGTGTACAACCATACATTACCATACCGAACTAATACGAGGTATGGGGAGTGTACTGATACTCGGTACATTGAATTGACCCAGGTATCAGGCATACCAGCACTATAATAGACTGGTACTGATATGAGGTCCGGTATTAAGATGACATATCTTTAATTGGAATCAAGGTTCACACACTCGATATCAGAATTTGTATCGATCGATTGGCGGTACGGATCGGTACGGGTCTGTATTGGATCGGACTGATATGAACCGACACAGGCAAAGGAAGTGCATTGGGAGGAGCAAAAGAGAGAAATAGAGAGAAGAGGAAAGAAAGAAAAGGAGGGAGGGGAAGCCGTCGGATAGCCTCTGGTTGGTCGCTATGGTCGGGGGAAGGCACACTCCACACATGCGGTGCTGTTGGCGTGAAAGAGAAGTGATGCTCCTGTTTCATGGATATTTTTTTAAAAAATTTGAAAAAGCATGAAGCCAACAATTGGTTTGCGGACTTCACTTAAGTGAAGTCGGCAAACTTATTGCTGGCTTCACTATTTTTGACATTTTTAAAAAAAATTCAAAAAATGAAGTGGACCAGGCAAACCGATTTCTGGCTTCACTATTTATCGCTATTTTAAAAAAATATGATAAAGGAACAGGGACTGTCGCCTTTGTTTCACAGTCGCGGCTCCGCCCGTATGGTTTTTGCCATCTGGTGGTTACAACGGTCATTCGGCAAACTTCGACGGCCCTCCACCGGCTGCGCCTCCTTTTGGTATGTTGCTCAGCTTTTTTCTCTTTCTCGTTCATTTAAAAGCCCTATAGGGTGACAATTGAGCCGTGGAGGCTTTTGCGGCCCTCTGATGGCCATAGTGGACCACCGCCGGCCTCCGGCGATGTCTGCTCTCTCTTCCTCTCCTCTCGTTTTCTCTCTCTCTTCTTCTCTTTTCCACATTTTCCCTTTCTTTCCCTCTCCCTTCGGTATACCACGTTTTCCAGTCGAACTGTCCCGGTTCCCCATCAGTCTGGCTCGATACGGGGTGTACTGGCCGATTCGGGGGCTGATACGGAATTCCTTGATTGGAATGTTTTATGTTGCATTATATTAAAAAAAATGCTTATGTGAGAGGACTATAAAGTTTGATATGTTTATAATAATCAAACATGATTTTAATGATTCAAAATTTCAAAGTGTCACTAGTCATCACTTTAAAGCAGCTAGAACTGCTTCATCGTAGATATCTTTTCCTAGTGTATCATTTTGCATCCTCATTATTTTTTTATTAATTTTTGGTTTGTTTGTAAATTACCAACAACATTTTGCCAACGTTACATATATAGACCTATATTATTGATATTTGTTTATTGACCCAAATTAAATCCACTTATTGTGCAAGAAGCCCCTTTTGCCAACATTATCTCCCAAGATTCGTAGAACCGGTATTGGGATCTGTGCCGACTGGCCGGCGATACGAGTTGGTGTGGGTTCATATCGGATCGAATTGGTGCGAACCAACATAGAAGCGAAGAAAGGAACTGGGGAGGAGGAAAAGAGAGGGGAGAAGGAAGAGGGTGGTCAGAGGAGACACCGGCAGTGGCCAAAGATGGGCTGTGAGCACTCTCGAAGGCTGCCAAGGCCTCTGCTTCCTCCGTCAAATCATGACAAGAGAGAGAGATAGAGAGAGGTGGGGAGGGAAAGAAAAGAAGGAAAAGCTGGTAGAGAGGCTGAAAGAGGGCCTCTGGCTGGCCATCGTGATTGTTGGATGGCAAAATCATGGTAAAAATGCCGATCGCAGTGAAATTGGCATTGTGTTTAGTGAAGCTGGCAAACCCAGTGCCGGCTTCACTATTGATTATCATCTTTTAAAAAAATGCGATGAATCGGGCCCTATTTCGTGGCCATGGCTCCGTTCACACCTTCTCCATTGTTCGGTGGCCACGACGGCCATCTGATGCCCTTTGACGGTCTTTTTGTGGGCTACGCCTCCCTTCGATACCCTCACTCCCTCTCTTAATATTTTTTGATTAAATGTCCTATTGGACGACACAGAGCCATGGAGGCCTCCATGGCCCTCCGATGGCCTCGGTGGGCCATCATCGGTTCTTCGGCTGCATTGTCTCCTTTTTTTTCTTTCCTCCTCTCTCTCTTCCTCTCTTTCCCTCTTCTTTGTCTGATGTTTTGATTTGGAAGGCCGAACCATCCCATTTTGCGGACGGTATAGATCGGAACATCCGGAAATGCCCTATTCGGGATGGTTAGGTGAACCATGGTACTCTCTCCAATTAACTATGTTGTAGCCGCAACCTGGATGCTCCTCCATCATGTCCAAGGTTGATGATCCATTATCTAAACTCTTTGATTTTGAGATCTTGAAGCAAGTTAGTTGTTAGAAATGAAAAAAGAAAGTACCCTATTTTACAACCTTCTCTCTTGATGTTGCTTTCTCGCAGCATCAGATTCCGGTGGAGAGGGAAGAAGGGAGAAGAAAACAAAGAGGGATCCAGCACCTATTAGTGAATTTGGGGGTACTTTCATAGTTTCATCATAAAAATAGAAAGATCCAACCTAGCATTTACATCAACGGCTTTAGCTAGGATTGGTGGAAGCTTAACCTGTTGAAATATAGATGGATTGTTTTTGGGTCAAATTGTAAATGATTGATAACCCAATACTTTAAATGTAATATTGGTAGAATATCGGATGTAATTTGCAAGAAGCCTTTTTTTTGACTTGTTTGTTCAAGGACCACCGAACTGGAACTAGATCCTGTGCTGACTGGCTGGCGGCACGGTTCGGTATGGGTCCATATTGGTCCACGTCGGGCTAAACCGACAGGGTAGAGAATGGGAGAGGGAGAAGAAAGAGAGGAAGAGAGAGGGGGGAGAGAAGAAGAGGGAGAGAAAGGGAGGGCCTCTGGTAGTCGGGGATAGAAGAAGAGGGAGAGGAAGAGAGGGCTTCTGGCGGTTGGAGAGAGAAGAAAGGAGAGGAAGAGAGGGCTGGAGCGGTCAGGGAGAGAAGAAGAGGGAGAGGAAAAAAGGGCCTCTGACGGCCGTCGGAAACCCATCCAAGCTCTTGCCGAGCTCGATAAGGACGGAGAGAGGAAAGGAGAGAGAGGGGAAAGTCCTTATCGAGTGTCCGGAGGCCGTCAAACGGACAACGACACCACTACGATGTCTTTGATAGTCGGCAAGCCCATGTTGAGGGGCCTGAGGGTGGTCGAGGTCGGAGGAGGGCCTCCGCCCTCCTCCAGTGAAATAGGGTTTTGGCCCTGTTTTGCCTTTTTTTTTGGTTTTTATCGCATGAAGTCGGCAATCCAGTTGCCGACTTTGTTTTTTGTTTATTTATTTTTAAATCATTTCGATTGAAGTCGACAACTCGTTGAAATGATTAAAAAAAAAGAAGATGAAGCCGGCAATCACTGGGTCGCTGACTTCGCTTGTTAAAACCCAAAAGAAAAAGGCGAAATAGGGGCAAATCCCCGTTTCGCACTGGAGGAGGACGGAGGCCCTCCTTTGGCGTCAACCTCCTTCAAGCCCTTCAGCACGGGCTCGGACGGCCTCTGGTAGCCGCCAGAGGCCCTCTCTCTTTCTCTCCCCCCTCTCTTTTTCTCTCTTCCTCTCTTTCTTCTCCCTGCCTCTGAGATGACCATGGTGCCGTTTTGCACATCGGAACCGGACCGGTTTCCTGTCGGTATGGTTCGGCACGGCCTGAACCATCCAGTTCGGGATGGTTCAGCGAACAGTGCGTTTGTTATCGGTCTTTATTGATGTGTTTCATGTGTGGGCATGGCATGGCATTAGATACATAGTTACATACCATATCAGCCCTATGATGTTTGAAAGTTGAAATAGTGGTATGCAGATGGAAACACTAAACAATGATGAAAGTTGCTTGAATAAAGATACCTGTTCTTGCTAAGTATAGACAATAAACTTGGTAAATGAAACTGCTGTTTTGAGTTTGGTTTACTACTAGGTGGTTATATCCATATCATTGGCAATACAATATTAAGTGTTATGCCTAGTCATAGATATCAAACACCATGACTACGGTGCAGAGGAAGAACAAATATTGACTTATGTTTTCCTCTTTCCGAAGACTTTGCAGTTTGCAAATACAAATAAACTAAGATTTCTATGAAACTTTCTTGATTATCCTTTAATGTGACCTACATAGTTTCATTCCATGAATCAACTTACAGATATCTAATCATTTCATACTTGATTCAGTCACATTGGGTCTTGAGCTTTTTGGTTTTGAAGATGATGGCTTCTTAATGCTGGGCATAATTCCTAGTGACATTTGGTTGACTTGTATGCTTCATCCTAAATGGTCATTCCTTTTCTGAAATAACATGCCTGCTTGATCTTATTTCTGCCCTTTAAGTCATCCTTTATTACCCACATATATCAGAATATTGAGTATTTGTGTTATTTGTCTAATTGATCTGTGTATTTTGCAGACTCTGACTCAACGATCTCCATCAATTTTGGGCAAAACTGGTGTATCTTTGCTGCTCCTCGAAATATTAAACTACAGATTGCTTCCTCTATACAGGTGCTTCAACCTTCTTTTCTTAATGATTTGCAGTCACTGATCATGTAATATGCATTTGAGTATAGTGGTTCTTTGCATGTTAGTCAAATGCGTATTTTGTTTCTGTAGCCATGAAAGTCTCAAGTTTGAATCTATCAAAGGCTTCAAGCTTTCTATTTCTTGTATGCGAATAATGGTTGTAGTTAAATAGAAGTTGTGTTAAAACAAACTTACAATGCATGTTATTGAGTCAACATTGCTAAATAGTTTGAATTAGCAATTAGAACAAACGTGTTCGTGTTGTCTAAAAGGGGTGAGAAGGCTTAAAATTTTGTGCATTGTTCTTGTGCCAGCCATGGTACAATGCACTGTTCTATCTGATACTAGGTATTGCTATAACATGACGTGGGTTTGTTAAAGATATAGTGGGGAAACGTTCTTCTTAACACTGCATTACCCCCTATCCTTATTTTAGACTAGATTTGTTTGCTTTTTCATAATAAATTGATATGTTCTAGGCATCTGAGAAGAAGCTTTATTCATAATGAAGATACCATTCAAATTTAAATTAAACAGGCTTGTTCTTGCTAGGAATATAACAAGATGCATATTTTACACTAGTCAAGTAGAATTTTCCTACAGGCTAACATGAAGTTGGAAAGCAAAATAAAGTCTAAAGGCTCAAATTTTAAATAAAATTACAAAACCCGATGATGTTTATTAAGTTACTGATGTTCTAGAAAAGATATTAAAGTTTCTAAATGATTCTGTGAACAAAGCAAATTTTATTCATGGAAAGGAGCTCCTTTTTTATTTAATTTATTTAAATAGTTACTGAAATGCAGGCTAACTGCCTCAGAAAATAGATTTCAATTGTCTACACTGGCTCCAAAATGTTTCATTAATTTTTATTTTTTGAAATGTTATTTGAAAGATAACCTAAATAATTGCATAAATTCTGAAAGTTAAAATTGGTTCAGTGCTTTTCGAGTTCCCCATGGGTAGTCCATATATTTTTAAAACATGAACAAAGGTATTTTTGTCTGCTTGATTTTAAATTTATGTCACTCTCGAGACATATTGTCAGGTGCTCTCAGATATGCCTAAAACTGATCTGCATCAAGCAATAATATGCCAGCAGGTGTACACTTATAGTGCAGGCATGCTGCAAATTTTTCTCCTGAGATCATGAATAATTATTTTACTCCAAAAATAATATATTATTTTCATAAAAATCAAAATCATATGTTGATATCCAAAGTATGACAGACTAGAATTTCATGCCAATTGGCAAATTTTGGCATGATTTTTCCTTGTTGTTTTTGAATTTCGGTCAGCTAATGGCAAAAAAAATAAAAGTTTGTGGAGAGGAGATCACAGGGTTTTCAAGATGATTTTGCTTTAGGGAAGACCGGATCTGAGCAAGAAAGAGTTCAGATCTGAGCACATCCTTTCCTCTTCCTCTCTTTTGTATGCTCTCATTTCATGTTTTGCATGGGACAGTGCAACAAACATAGCCTAGGGCTCTTTCTTTTGCTGGCTTTCCACCCTTGTATCAGTTGTACTGGCTGACTGGTCACTGACCTGGTTGGTCTGAGCTGAGAACAACAGCCACAGGACACACTGGTTTACTTGGAGCTGGGGTTCCATAGCTGTCCAAGGACCCGACCTCTTACTGGTTTGACTCGATGATAGCTGGATAGATCAGGATGGACCAGGTCCTGAATCCTTGTTCCGTAACCTGTCCATTGTTCTGTGAGCACAAAGTGTTTGTTTTTTCTATGCCTTCACAGACAGCTATAAGTCTTTGAGGGCAGATGGACTTTGCGAGTTTTCAAACTATCAAATAAATACTATAAGGCTATTTCATGGCTAGAGATGAATCCTCTGGGCTCTGGTTCCATGGAGCGTTACACATTGCAAAGTTTCAAACAAGCAATTTGATGGCGTGTAAAAGTATATAAAGTTAAGCAGCTTGTATTGCAAACCTAAGTAGATTATAGTATGGAGTGGAAAACCAAGTAAAACAATAAATACTAAGTAGATTATGTCAAAAGAATTTTCTTTCTTTTTGTTGGAACATATCATTAAGACAAGAAGACATGATAAGAGAATGTAAAACCAGATTTTGGATGCTTAAAAAGTCCATGTCAAGGGTGTATCGACTGTTTCTATGCATACCCATTAATATCCACTTGTCGGTATGCTCCTTGGTATGGTGGATGGTGCATGCCATGCCTAGCCTTAATTGGTACATCATGATATCTCAATACTTCAAACTTGGGACTGCCAAATTGTTCCGAGTCAGACAATTCAAGGTGTCCTGAAGCCGACCACTCACTAACCGAGACGGTTCACCATGTTGAAATTGTTTAAGAGGCCAAGACTTCAAGGGTTTGGTTGGATGGTTCGTTCATCTCTCCTGTTTGCTAGAACTCTTCTTGCCCTTGCTGACCAAGGTGATTGATGATCATCCCAGCCCCTAGGTAAGCCTCTCATCCCCCATCACTCTCTCTGCCCCTTCCCTCCCTCCCTCTCTCCACCCTCCCTCCCTCTTCCATAATGTGGTTCAATAAGATCCGGCTTCTCGACACTACTATCTTCTTGAGCGCATTCTGCATGCCTGCCTCCACGATTGCTGTGTCCCAAGCCATCTCCTTGGTGGCCGGAGCTCACATCTCCGCCCTCTCGGTCGCGTCTTGGCCTATCTCTCCCTCTCCTTCCTCCCTCCCTCCCTCTAATTCTCCCCCTTCCCCCTCCCTTTTCCTTATTTTACCATGCTCCGGCACAGCACGATATGGACCTGTCTAGTATCATACCGTACATGTAGTCGACTGATATGGGTCACAATACTAGTTTGATATGGGTCACAATACTAGTTCGATGCACCTTGCTTCAAAAACCTTGCATGTAGGATACTTTTTTGTTTCAACTCATGATTCTTGATCTCTTTAAATGGCCTACTACTGATCCATAGTAAAAGAATGTTTTGGCTATTAGCAAGGATTAAGTATGGGCTATGCTGGTTATAGGGGATCATACCGGTAAGATTTTGTTATGTTCTCTTTATTGGCACCATGCTAACACATGTACGTTACCCAAATCTTTGCTCTGTTGGCACATAGAAGGTTACTGTTTTCCAGCACAGTACTGCACCCTACTGTTCTGTTTCCTACTAATATGGTACTGATACAGGTTCTGGTATTGGTACTTTACACGTTGGGTATTACTGAACAAACATTAAACATGTACAGAAAGCTATTTAATAAATTTAACCAACATTATAAGAAGCTCCATTTACATGCTGAATTGATCTATTTTCAGATTATATTGGACTAAACAAACATCTAGAAGCTCAATTTACATGTAGAAAGCTTCTAAGAGGCAAAATTATTACCTATTGATACGAAGATACAATCTGAAGCAGAAACTGACACGCGCAATCAGTACAGCCTGAAATAGAAAAAAGAAACAGGCTGACTACAATATGCACTTCCAGCTGTTGTGTTGGTTCATTATTTATACCAGAGTAGCATGCTGATGCTATGCCACAGGTCAATACTATGCATTGGGGTTTGATGCTTCAGGTTTGCAATGGCATGCCTCATATGTTGTGCTAGCTCCTTGCATATTACATATTGTGCAACATAATATGGTGTTGACTGATACTTCAGACATTAAATAAAAATACATTAAATACTAGAAATGGTGCAGTATAGACTGTTTAGTGTTTGCACTACAACATGAGAAAAGTTGTCTTCCGGTCCTGCTTGCACCCTTTGTGGTGTTGTCATTTGTCCCTTATAAACCTTAGAGAAATTTTGAGTAACTTCACTATCATTCTCCCTTTCATTTTTTCTTGTTCTTAATCTTTACATTCAATAAAGACGTTGTTCATTGAATTTGTTGTATTTCTTGTCCTTTTAGGTATCATGGCAGGAGCAAGGCGTTAATGTATGATGTCACAAAGATAATTTCTATGATAAAGGGTAAACGTGGAGAGCATCGCTTTTTCAGATTGGCTGAAAACTTATGCATGAATCTCATTCTCTCAATACGGGATTTTTTCATGGTGAAGAAGGAATTAAAGGTTAATAACAAATAACATTATATCCAAAACTTTGTTCGATTAAAGCTTAAGTTAATCCTTTCTTACTAAGTCTAACTTTTCAGGGTCCAACTGAATTTACTGAAACACTCAACCGGATAACGATAATCAGCCTTGCTATCACCATCAAGACACGTGGAGTTGCTGAGGTTGAGCATGTACTTTATCTTCAACCCTTGCTAGAACAAATTATGGCAACCAGTCAGCATACATGGTCAGAGAAAACTCTACGGTATTTCCCTCCATCAATTCGTGATTTCCTAATAAATAGAGTTGATAAGAGGGGACAAGCTATCCAAGCATGGCAGCAGGTTTGTCTTTTTTCCCTTTAATGCTTGATTTGTATCCCATCTAATCTTTTGTTTCTTTTGGGCACTTAGCTATCTTTGTAAATTTAAAAAGAAAAGTCTTATGCAAACATCATAAATAAAGATTGCCTTTGGCATCATGGCTAGATTTTAGTTTTTATTTTCTACTCTAGTTTCTTATTGTCTTTGTTTTGTTTAAACTATTTTAAAAATACAATCATGTTTGGTAACCACAAATCTATCCATCTATCTGTCTGTCTATCTATACATACATGCATACTTGGATACACTCCTAACAGAGCTCGACCAACCTCCGGAGAGTCTCTCTTCCTCTTCGTTTCCTTCCCTCCCCCCCATCTCTTTCTTTCCTTCCCTCTCTTACCGGTGTTCCGAGTTTTACACCAGAACCATACCGATGGGCCGTTGGTATGGTTCGGCATACCCTAAACGGCCCGGTTCAGGGCGGTTTGGCGAATGCTGCTCGCTATGGTGTTTGTCCACTAATTCTAAGAAGATTGTAAAATAAATAAAGTACATAGCACAGCTAGTAAACTTCTATTGTAGTCAACAATCTAAATTTCGTTTGAAAAACATGAGATCATAAAATACATATCCAATCACTACTAAAAATCCTCGTGTTGTTGTTTCATGAAATTTAAGTCAAAGTTAGAATAGAAACATAATTATTATGAAAGAATCAAAACACATGATTTTTCATAGACTTCAGATAATTCACATTATATCTTAGTCATATGTTTTTCTAGAAGTTTTGGCTTTGGTTCACTAAATCATTCCAATAATTAAAACTCCAGAAATTAATATCCTCTAATAAGAGAGGAATGATAAACTATATCGAGCTAGCTGGTTCGGAGAGTCTCGAATAGAACTGGTTGGTTGCCAGCATAGTTCATGCTTTATATTTGAGATGGTCCATAGCCATGTTCTCTTGTACTTGTCCCCTACATAGAGAACCCTAAGTTTCGCTTGAGGAAACTCATCTCCTATTGGCTCATGCTTGTCTCACCATTGCTACCTTCACCTATTGACGAGCATCCTAGGTACGCTGACTGTCGTTCCCTCTCTCTCTCTCTCCTCTTTTCCCTCCCTCCCTCTCTTTAGCATATCTTCTCTCCTTATCTTACCCTAAGCTTTGTTGCTGACCACAGTAACCCACCGCCAACCTCCTTGCCAGAACTCCCTCTCTTCCTCTGCTTTGCTTTCTTTGTAACCCCCATCCCTCTCCTCTCCTTACCCTAAGCTCTGCACCAACCATGGTAACCCGCTACCACCCTCCTCGCCGAAACTCCCTCCCTCTTTTTCCTCTCCTCTCCTTCCCTCCCTCCCTCCCTCTCCTTCTCCCTCTCCCCCTCTATCTCCCTATTTCGGTACATTTAGGCATGGTGCAGTATGAACCTACACCATACCATACTAGTAGCCAACTGGTACGAGTCACGGTACCAATCCTACAATCCTCGAATGAAACAATCAAAACACATCTTGCATCAAACTTTGAATTTCATATTGTTTCACACTTTCTTGTGAAGGTTCACTTTTCTCTCAAGGCCACTCATATTCTCTTTGTAGATGCAAGCGGGGGGTCATTGATTTTCCTCTTGATAATTTGGATGAGCCTACTCATTGCTTTTTAATGCAAGTAAGGCGATTCTTATCCTCGAGGTCCACCCACACCAATGTTAATTGAAAGTTAAAGGAGATGTTCCATTCCAAAAATTAGTATTATAGTTAGGGTCTAGCATGCCATCCAGCATTCGTGGAACCATCCCGAACCGGATGGTTCAGGCCATCCCGAACCGGATGGTTCAGGCCATCTCGAACCATACCGGCGGTATACCGATTCGGTTCCGATGTAAAAGACAGTGCAGTGGCCAACTTAGAGGAAGGGAGAAGAAAGAGAGGAAGAAAGAGGGGGAAGAGAAGGAGAGGGCCTTCAGCGGCCATCCAAGCTCTTGTCGAGCTCAGTAAGGATGGAGGGAGGGTAGGAGAGAGTGGGGAAGATGCTTATCGGATCATTCGAGATCCTCGGAGGTCTCTGGATGGATGGAGATGCTGCCGCAACCTCTTCGACAGCTGGCGAGCCAGCGCTGAGGAATGCTGAAGGCAACCGAAATTGGAGGAGGTCCTCCATCTTCCTCCAGTTAGAAATAGGGGTTCGCCTCTATTTTGTATTATCTTTTATCGGGTGAATTAGGCAATCCGATTATCGACTTTAATCAAAATTATAAAACAGTAAAATACAGTGAAGTCCGCAACTGCGTTGCCGACTTTGCCCAATAAAAGGTAAAAAAAATACGAAACAGGGGTGAACCCTCTGTTTCGAAATGGAGGGCGGAGGCCCTCCTTTGGCCTCGATTGCCCTCAGCGTCCCTCGATAGTGGCTTGCCGGCCCTTGAAGAGAGGTCACGACAGCATCGTCGTTCGTTCGGAGGCCTCCAAGGGCCTCCGATGATCCGATAAGCATCTCTCCCTCTCTTTCCTTCCCTTCATCCTTATCGAGCTCGGCAAGAGCTTGGATGGTCTCTAACGGTTGCTAGAGGCTCTTTCTTCCTCTCTCTCTCCCTCTCCCCCCTCTCTCTTCCTCTCTTTCTTCTCTCTCCCTTTCTTTGCCCTGTTGGTATGGACTCGTACCAAACTGTACCATCAACCAGCATGGAATCCGGTTCCGATTCCGGTTCTCCGGTCCTTGATGCTATCTGATTTTTTTTAGGAAATTTCATTAATTTTTGGCATGTTAATTGCTTCTCTGGAAAAGTAACTCAACTTGAATGTAATTTCTATTTTGATTTGGTGGTTAGTTAATTTAACATGCATTATAGTCACACCATCCTTTAGGCATGTAACACAAAAAATCAAGGTAAAAATACAGCAACTGCACCACTTCAAGTTTGAGTGAAAAAACATATTGACCCTTTAAGTTTACATTTAACCTCTAATTATTTTCTGCCAATGTGGCGCATTCATCTTTCTCCATTAGGAGTGTTGTCACATGACAACTTAGTACCCCTACTAGTCTTGCCCTTCCCTCTAATTACAAACGGGCTTGCATTTTGGTGCCAAAGGAAGAAAAATCACATGCCATTCACATAATTATCTTCTCCAACTAGTTGCTGTGCCTGAGGCATTGAAGGACTCCTCGAGCAACCGCCCCAAAGAATCCTTTCTCTTCACATTAAATTGACATATACTCGTGAGAAACAAGAGGAACAATAGAGTAGGGCCACTTCACATGATGGCATTAGTCTCCACCTCTATATACTAGAAAATTCGACCAGTATATCCTAATGTACCTCTCATCAAAGCCCAAAATTACAAGCTTTTTAGAGTCAGTGTGTGATCAGATGCTTTCCAATCAAAGACCCATATCAGTCTTGAAGACCCCGATCCTCTCATTGTTGTCCATTGTGAGGAGTGAGGACATTTCTCATCAAGCCAATCTGATACATCTTGAGGCCGAGCACTGGAGGGAAGTCTAGGTTCTGGAAATTGCGAACATGCAGCTGTGATTTGCCAAGGGAGGGTGACCTTGTCGTCGTCGTTGGCAGACTTCCAAAGGTAGTGGGTAGCGATGGAGCCATTGGCATGGAGGTGAAGAGGCCCTCTTGTTGAGGCAAAAGGAGAGGTAGCCGAACAAGGATGTCATTGGGGTGTCAGAGATTTAGGGGAGCTTGATGAGGACGTCGCTGGTGGAGATTCAGACACTAACCCACCCCTAGGTGTTGCTGATGGCTAAGTACTTGCTGAGGCCACTGAGGCCTTCAATGGTGGGGTGATGGAAGCTTCCAATTGTGTGGCCTTTTTCACATGTTACAAGTCTTGTAGTTATACTATTCTTTGTTTTATGCCAAAAGATGACTATTGGTTCACCTGACACCCATAAAGCATTAAGAGTTTGTTTGTAATTAAATCCATTTACATGCATGCCATTATTTAGCATTTCTAATTCTTGACCTAAAGTGTCACTTTGCTATGTAGATTAGAAGTATAGACTTGGTATGATGAACATTTACTCCACTTTCCCTTTTAAATCATGCACGATCATCTTCAACAACATTTTCTCTAATTGATATGGGACAAGCTTTCCCTTTTTGTTTTTTTCAATCATTACTTAGTTTGAGGCCCAATTTAAAGATTGGAATTGTAAGGTGCAGAATCACAACATGTTAAATTAGAGTCTAGACAAACAATTGGAAAAATGTAAAAGTAATAGTAATAAAAAAATCTGAAAATATAAAAAGCATTAGTTTGTTTTGATTAAACAACTGAGAGATTATAATGAAGAGAGAAGAGAATACAAAGAAATGTTTAAATGGGAAAATTAGATTGGGAGAGGAAACAGAAAAAGATAGAGATGAAGAAGATGGTGAGGATGTTAGAGAATATAACACATGATCTAAGAATTCAGAAAGAAACAGGGGAGATGAGGTTGAAAAAAGGATAGAAGAAAAAGAGAAAGAGGATGGAATCAGGGAGGCAAAGGAAAAAAGGAAGGAGATGGAAAAGGGAATGAAGACAAGAAAGAAGGCAAAGATTGGATAATGGATGGTGTGCCATTCTTTTATTCTATCAACCAAGCAAACAGGTTTGGGATCACCATACATATGCACAGTGCGGTGGGTTTTTAGTAGTCACATCACATGCAAGGTAAAATGTAACATGGTAAGTGTTATGTAAATAGGGCTTGCCCCAATGGTCACACCTAAGGTTATAAACAAAGTTTTTGGTATTGGTATCGGTGGCCGTGCCGGTCACCGGTCGGTACGGTACCATACCAACACGTGGTACGGCCAGGTGTGCCGATCAAACTGGCACGCTAATTTTTTTTGGATTTTTTTTGAGAAAGGGTTATTCAATGAAATTTTTAGTGATTACAAAAAATTATGAAAAATTAATTTAATTTTAGATCCACGTAGAACCCTATCATTGATGCTACATATAAATTTCTTAGTCCGTGAACATTCATAAAATGCTATTTTTTTTCGAAATTTAGGCCTAGACCACTATGCGCAAGATGCATCAAAATTTTGATAAATGGGCATTAAATTTATGTCGAAAGTAGCTTGTAAGTCCCTCATTAATAATCTAATTTTACAGTTATTTTTCGAAATTTATTGTTTTTAAATAAATTTTTATTTTAAAAATATATTTTTAATTTTAAAAATTATATACTTAACGAAAATTAATGATTTTAGTGTCATTGTGTAGATCATCCATAGATCTACAATATATATTAAAATCATACAAAAATAAAATTTTGACAGTTTTTTCTTTGTTTTTCATTTTTCATGAATTTTTTTAAAAAAAGAAGAGGGGAAGAGAAGAAAGGAAGCTAGGAAGGAGAACATAGCTTTAATCCATGCTGTTCCCACGATTTTTTGGTGTTCTCGACATTTGGGAGTGAGGAAAAGCATCAGAAAAATAAAAGAAACAGAGAGGAAGTCTTTTGGTTTCCTCTCTGCCACTTTCTTTCTTTTTAAACCACCGAACCGGGCGGTTCGATTTGAAATAAGCCCGAACCGAACGGTTTAGGCCATATACCGCCCGATTCAAGGCCGAATCGGGTGGTTCCAAATTTTTTTTTGTTCTCGGTGCCGAA
Source organism: Elaeis guineensis (assembly GCF_000442705.2). Lineage (NCBI taxonomy): Eukaryota > Viridiplantae > Streptophyta > Magnoliopsida > Arecales > Arecaceae > Elaeis > Elaeis guineensis. Next base: position 70,909,554 of record NC_025995.2, on the reverse strand, counting down.
AATCACAGCACGCCCCAAACCAGGCGGTTCGGGGTGGTTCTGAAAATGCTGGTTATAAATGCCGGTGAGATGCAGAGCATCCTACCACTCTGAGAGACCAGATGAGGGACCATCTTGATTGTTGGGATGGGGTGGGTTGGGAAATGGATTGAGATGGTATGGGGCATCCACCTTCCTCTATGGGGTGTCTCATTCCACTGTAAAATTGGGATGGCCTTGTCAACAGTATTTAAAACCTTAGTTGCACCCCTTTGCTTACAGCATTCTAGGTTTAGCTGTCTTCGAAAATACAGACTTGGATAATTTGAGTGTAGGTAGGCCTCTCTCTCTCTCTCTCTGATACAAAAGTTATTATTGCTTTTAAATACTTTAAATAAAATTAATTTAATATGACTTATAGCTCATTATCTGAGTGTAGTGCCTAAAAATATAGATAGCCAATAGGCAATTTAATCATACATGCAGTGATAATTAAGTTAATGCATGCAAATTCTTATAGCTTAGTGGATTAGTGGTTACCTATGCTTTTGGCGGTGCATAGTGGACTGATGATCGTCTAGGCTTATGCATAGATGATAAGACCTTGATTAGGTCATTAGATGCCTAGGTGGATTCTTGCAACATAGATGTATGCTAGACCTTATCTCAAATCTTGAACATATGCTCTCGTTTTACAGGGAGAGGGGGTTATGATGTACTCCAGAAAACCCTTCTTTTCCTCTCTTCTCACGAAAATCTATCAAAACTTTGAGAAAGAAGGTTATCTATTTTCGCGAATTTATTATAACCATCCAAATGCTTTCCAGATCTTGCAAGAATTCAAGTTTAATTATATGTAAAAACTTTTTTGCTGTTGGATAGATCTCCAACTCCTCTCCTTTTTAACTCGGAGAAATGAAAATGATCAAAAATAACACCTAATATACTTAAATTAACAGAACACAACATCAAATACAGAAATATATGTTAAAATTAGCATCCTCGGTTGGGTTTTATAAGTTTTGTTTAGAACTGGCTGAAATTGGACCCAAAGTTGTAAGAACTAGTAAATCTGTGGGGGGAGGGGGTTGAGCAAGGACTTGGGGTTGAGGGGGTCGGGTGGTAAACATAATATAGGAGGTAAACCATTCAAATGGGAATTTGTTTTAAGAGATCTAATGAAATAGTAATTTTCAAGTTTGCTTTAGATTGTGAGCCTTTGTTTAATCAAGGTAGATTCCTTATGAAGCAAAGGTATCGAAGATTCTACAAAAATGTTCTTTTGAACTAATACTTTATCAGCCATATATTTATGTTTCTGGCCATTATTGATGTACCATGTTCACAGGCGGAAACTACAGTTATCAATCAATGCACTCAGCTCCTTTCACTGTCAGCTGACCCTACTTATGTTATGACCTACCTGAGTCATAGCTTTCCTCAACATCGCCAGTATCTCTGTGCTGGTGCTTGGATGCTGATGAATGGACATCCAGATAGCATCAATAGTACAAATCTTGTACGTGCTGATCCCTTTACCCATTTCCTTTGTGTGAAGTTCTTTGGGAAACTTATTGTGCTAGTTTTGAATGCAGGGACGTGTCCTGAGGGAATTCTCACCCGAAGAAGTGACATCTAATATATACACCATGGTGGATGTCCTTCTTCACCATATTCAGATCGATCTGCAACATGGACATCTTGCACAGGTTTTCTATAAATAAAATAATGTTTTTTGTTCTCTGTGTGACTTGGTATTTGCTTCTCTGAGTTGGTTTCCATGTTTTCCTTTGCTTTTTATCATATCTGTTATGTTCAGGATCTTCTATCAAAAGCAATTGCCAATCTGACATTCTTCATTTGGACACATGAGCTACTTCCATTGGATATTCTACTTCTAGCTCTTATTGACAGAGATGACGACCCTTATGCTTTACGTATCGTGGTATGCTTTCGTCAATATACACATTACCTTAGTTGTGAAATATTTTATGTTTGATGACTGCAAGAATGTGTATATAACATTGATTATAGAATGACAATTAGAAAATGAGGACATTTTGTTGGTCGGAAACAAAACATGTTTGGAGATCTTTATCTTTTACTATACATATATATTAGATATATGGGTATTTTATAATTGAGTTGTGACTTGCACAAAGCATAATCATATCTTCTGTTGATTTAATGTATTGCTTTCACAAGGCATATTTCTATATAAAGACCTCCAAATTCAAACCAGCCATACGGCTTTCAGTGAGAACATGGATTCATGTCTTTGCAAGTCAAAGTGTACTCTAGGAGTTTGATTGTTTGAGAATATGATTGGATGGTTGGAGATTGAAAGTTTTGTAGGAGAATCAAGATTTGGTAATCTGGAAAGTGTTATTACTTTATTTCAGGTGGCAAGTCAGGTTTTAATTTGTTTTAGCACACATTGATAATTCCATGACTAATACTCTGGTTGGATTGAGGGATTTGGAGAGAAGAGAAAAAGAAAAGACAAAGTTAAAACCCTTGTTTGGCTAGGAGAGAAGAGAGTCAAAGTCAGTAATTTGGACATTTAATCAAGGATGGTAGAGAAGAGAAATGGAGAGAAGAGGGTTCTCTCCTATGCAAACCACATTTTAAATCTCTCCAAAGTGAAGAGATTCATAGAGAAAAAAAAGCTACTTTCTCTTCGCTTCTCATTTTTAGTTCTCTTTTCTTTTTTCTCTTAATTTATCTTGTTTCACTTCTTTCCTTCTCTCCTCTGCCATGCATCTGAACAACACACAAACTTTCATACTGAAAAATTGTTTTTCATTTTGGTTGCAATTTGCTATATGATCAATTATCTAACATCTGCTTTGTGGTATTTAAACAATATATCTGGAATATATTATAAGCTGCTGAATAAGGTCCTCTTTGATATTTATTCAGGCAAAGAAATGACTGCTTTGCAAAGTGTGGTGAAGCTTTTAATGAGAGATTCGATTCAGAGTCTTAATCCAACTAGCACACCCTGTCCTATTATTGTTTCCATTTCAAGTGGACTGCACTGCTCTCCCAAATACCTAATGTTTGTGCTGGCCCTAGGCATCATAACACTGCCACTAGCTTAGTTGTCCTCCCTCTCTCCCTCTTCACCTCCATGAGTCCTAGAGTGTGTTGAGAAAATTTCCCAGAAGATTTCAATCATCGTCTGCATGCAAGCAGTTATTCCCAGAGAGGCTTAAAAGATTTGAAGAAAAGGTGTCAATCAACTAGACTTTTCATGTAAGTCATCAATCAACTCAAAAATCTATGGAAAGGGATAAATATGCTTAAGTATTTTCTCATTGTTTTGAGTTGGTATAAAATCAGTACAGCTACAACTTCAGTCAGTACCATATTTTACAAGCCTCATAACCCTATCTATTGGTGTCATTCATATCTCTTTTTTCCTAACCAGCATGATGTCAATTCATATTTTAACAAGTCTAATTTCCAATGGGAAATTGGAGTGTCTGTCTTTAGAGGCCCTCTTGAGTGGAAGTTTTATTCCCTACCCTTGGTTCTGATTGCACTTTTCACCTTGGTGTTTAAAAGCAAGCCTAACTGTGCACAAGGGATTCAATGAAACATGCAAATTGTGTAATGACTAACCATAAAATGTTGGTCAAACAAAGGACTAGGAGTGAAGTATCCTGATTTCCTATATCTAGCTAAGTGGGTTTGTGGTAGAGAAATGCTTGATCAAATGGAACTAAGAGGGGTTGTGTCTTGTATTTGATGGATGCTTGTGTGCTTTAAAGAAAACACGACAGAAAAAAAAACCTTTTAGAGCATGTTATCCCCTTTACCTTGTCTTTTGTATGCATGTCATTGACTATGTGGGAAAACCCAAGCTCATTATTGTTATTTCTTATTTGTCTCAAGTTACCAAATTGTGAATGAAGTTGACTCAATGCTCCCTAGGTTTTCATGAACTGAGCCCAAGTGTTCCTATTGCTAGGTGGTCTGATTGACTGCTTAAGTGGGATATCCTATTAGGAAGAAGAAATTTGTGCATACAAAATATTTGAATGCTTTTAATAGTTGGAAAATAGTGGTTACTTGAGAAGGAAGAAATGGATGTTTTCTTAGTCTTGAGAAACTTTGGAACTGACATAGATACTTGAGAAGGCTTCAACAACATTATAGTTTTGAGAAATAGGAATCTTGTATGCAAGTGGGTAGAAATATTTGAAGGCTTGTTTCAGATTAGCGTAACTGGTTTCTTTCTAAAAATATATACTTGTAAGCACGGTTTTAAATACTGGTACCCAATCTTATACTGTTATTCCATTGGAACAGTATGGGGTTGATGTGGTACTGGTACCAAACCTTATACTGTTATTCCATTGGAACAGTATGGGGTTGATATGGTATTGGTACTATTAGTATGCACCGAATCCAAGATTCACTGTCTTGATATTGGACACTATGCCAGTACCATGCTGTTATATTATCGGTACACTTGGTGTGGGGCGGTTTGGCATACCAAGACTGTATATTGGGTCTTGGTTCGGTACTGGTATAGTACAGTATTGCCCAGTATGGGTTGAGACGCATCGGCATGGTGAACCATGATTGAAACTAATAACTTCAAAAAATGAAAAATATAGGTATGCATAGGTATGGTTGATATGGTACTATCAATGCCCACTAGTAAGGCTGGTATGTGTTGGCATAGGTTTTAGTGTCTTGTAGCCATACCAGTGTTAGTTTTGCATCAAAATGGTACTATGCTAGTTGTGCCATCCTGTTATATAGTTTTTGGATCCATGCTTGCAAATGTCGTGCATGAAAGGACATTCAGCTAGATGGAATGCTAGTGAATACAAAAAGAAAATTTGAAAGGGGAGGAAACAAAAGGAAGACATACCAAATCAGGACTACTTGATAGGGAGAGTATTTTATGCAGGCTTGATAGTGGTGTACTGGTGTACCAATATAAAAGATAGACTGAATCCTGAACAACTTGGATGCTTGTAATGGCATTTGCAGGTATTTTCTTTTTATTTAACTTTAGATGCCAATGAAACTTAAAAATAAAATGGAATAGGGTTGAGGAAGAGAAGGGACTTCTAGAAAAAATGATGGCCGGATGGTAGTGTTTGGTATCTCTTGCAAATTTGGAAGTGGCAAGGTTTTTTACACGGGCATCGAACTTCATACTATTTTTCCATTGGAATGGTATGATATCAAGATGATACTAGTATTGGGCAACGTCCGCAATCTTGGTACAAAGTACTACATTGATACTTACCAGTTTGGTACAATATGGTATGTACCTTGATCGAGACAACTACCATCCCATTTTTCACTTTTTATCACAATATTGTTAGAATTGGTATGTTATGGTATTTATTTTGTCTTCGAGCAGTATGGGGCAGTTCCACTCAGTTCGGATTACTGCAGGCCAATTCGACTCATATACTGAACCAAACCTCAGTATCGTGCCATTCGACACAATACGATTGGTATGGGTTGGTTCAGTAGACCTCGATACTCATTGGATGTACCAAAACTAACATACCACAAAATTGAAAAAACATGGGTGGATTGGTATGGCCAGTATGGTATGCACCAATTTACATCAATATACTTCGGTACAAACTGGTACATCTGATGCAATATTGGTATGGTTGTTTTGGTATCCTAGCACCTATACTAGTATCTGTTTTTTCTAGAATGGTATGATATGGTGCAAGTCGTGCCATCTTACTTCTATAGTTTTTGAAACCATGGAACTAGGTGAACTATATTTCAAAATTTTACATTAATTCTATATTTTTCAGATTTTCCGAGGCATCTTGAAATGATTAATCAAAAGTGAACTTTATGATAGTCGATTTTGGTTTTGGTATAGTTGATGTGAGGAACTGAAAATTGTTGGTTAATAATTTTTGTCAAAATTGGTCAAAATATTTTAACCTATTCAAAAGTGTGCTTTATAATTCTCAAGTGGGTCTTTTATGGTTATCACCATTAAACTTTGGCATTTGGATATGTGATGTTTCTGTTTGGTTTAGTGCATGATTGAGGACTGGTATGAGATCGTCACTTTTAGATTTGTAGGTTAATTTTTAGGTTTTCTCTTTTTTCCCTTAATGTTAGAACTTGGTTATAGATTTGATTCTTTCTTTATTTATAAAGCTGGTCTATGGGATATGTCTAAGTAAGGTTATGGTAGGTTAAAAATTTTGAGATGAGCCAACATGTCCTCAAAAAAGAAAAATGAAAGAAACTTCCATTTTATTCAATGTAACATACCTATTTAATTTTGAAGCAACAGATGCAATAATTTACCCCACTAATCAAAATTTAGAAAGACCAACATGCATTATAGTGTCTGCCTGCATGGAAACGAGAGAAAGGGGAGAGGCAGGTAAAGGGGCATGTGGATGCCTAAAGTGATGAGAGGATAGGTCAGACATTCATTTCTCTATTTGACCAGGTTCATTATGCTACTAACATGGATATGTATTTGGTGGAAAACTTACTTTTCTTCTACTAGGAACTTCATCTGACCTATTTTTATGGAACTAATCTCAGCTGTTCATTAAATGTACTTGCTAATGGTTAAATATAAGGATATAAAAAGCTGAAGTAAAGGCTAAAAATTTTTTCTTAGTAATTCCTAAAATCAATGTCCACATTTGCTTCCATGGCACATGTCTCGTCATTGAGCTAGGCATGGAAGATTTTGATTGGGTCCAACAATAATACAAACCCAAAGTGTCATTTCCACTACATTTTTTTCCCTTTTGCACTTGATTTGATCACTATCAATTTCTTGATTGTGCCTCAGATTTCATTTTGGTGTCAAATTTGGTCTGATTTTTTTAAGCTAATTTTTTAATATCTTTTTCCTAAAATGAGAGTGCAGTTCATCTGTTAAAACTTCATATTTCACAGATAAGTTTGTTAGACAGACCAGAGCTTCAACAAAGGATTAAAATGTTTTGCGCAAATCGTCCTTCTCCGAGCATTGGCTTAATAATCAACCTCCGAAGAGAATTGATCTTCAGAAAGCTCTTGGGAATCATCTCTCTTGGAAGGAACGGTAGGCATTGCATTTATATTGTACCAATCATCACATTTTCCATAGTTTTTGAAATATTATATGCAAAAAGCAATAGCGGAGTTATTGAGTTTACATTCTTTCCATAAAAAATTGAATGCGGGTGCAAGCCTTTCTATTAGTTGATGCTATAGTCAATATGTTCACAATTAAAAATGATGCAAAAGGGTTGTGCATTTGGGATAGATAAAATACCAAATGACATTATGGGTCCGTACATAAGGTAACGAAAAAGTTGGTAGAACCAAGGGTTGAAGTACCTGTATTACATAATGGTACGGTACAATATCACACCAACACATGGTACGTCTCTTTGGTACCAATATAGCAAAATAGAGGTGAATGCTATGTTTTAGTTCATTGCCAAAATGGTAGTTGTACCGGTACTGATACCTTACTGGTGAGATCTGATACTGAGGGTATGGATGTATATATTGGTGTTTAAATCTTGGATAAAACAAAGAAATAATAACAACAATTTCAATGAATTAATTTGTTATAATGTGAGGAAAGTCAATAACAGAAATTATTAGCTTTAAGACTGTTGATAGAGTGATATAGAGAGAAACGGAAAACGCTGTATTTATTCTTTATCAAATTGGAGAAAGCATATGATGGCATGCTAAGAAAGGTAACTACATGTATGGATGATACATTGAAATACTGAGGGCATATTTTTGCTAGAGTACTAATGAGCACTAGGAGTAACTATGACATTACAAGTGAATTTCCACTGAACGGATCTTACATCAAGGATCAGCACCAAGCCAGTATTTTTCTACAGTACCCATAGATGAACTTATTGCTAGTACTCAGGAGTCAAGAGTATGTAACATGTATCATGGTGTATGTTGTCTGCAGATGTAAAAATATGAAGGACTCGCAAATAGAATGAAATTTAAAGATGCTGAATGCAATTTGAAAATGCGTTCCAGCCGAAGATTAATGGACAAGGGATATAGACAATCGATCAGTCTGTTTTGTAGGATGTATTGAATAAAGAATATGTAGCACACTTAACAAAATTGGATATGGGTAGGTGCTTTTGGAGTATTATTGTAATTAACACAAGCGCAGAAAGTAATATAAAATGTTAATAAGATCTCCTATGCTATATTGCTCAAATATTGAATGATAAACATGGTGCAGGCAAATAAAATTAAATCAATGGCAAGAATGTTGAGATAAATATGTGGCAAAACTTGAAAGGTAAGGTGATGATGAAAGGGTAATTAGAAGAGCTTTTGGAGTCAACTTGAGTGAGGACAGTGTGATGTAGAGCCAATTTAGATGGTATGGGTATGTATTTCAAATATGAGGAGGCTCCCATAAAGAGAATTATTGAGGCCAAGGCTCTCTTGTCATCCTTGTCATGGATTGTTGGAGCAGTATTGAAGATTGTTAAGAATCTGTCTCACATGGATTCCTTGTTAGGCTTTCGTATCTCTTTCCCTCCGATGGAACCTTTTAAGTCATAAAACTGGTTCTTTTGCAAGTATACCGCTTGGAAGTTTGAATTGCATTCAAGACCCTGTTGCTCTGTGATATGCACGAAGACCTTTTTTGTGTGCCAATGGCGTTCAGTTTACTAGCCACTAACTGCTGTTAACTTCTTTTCTTGACACAATGACAAAAATACCCTTGAGCATTAACTAGTCCAACAGCAGTCTGGTGGGTAAACCTTTTTTCTTTTTCTTTTCTTGGGCAGACTAACTTCTAACTCAGGTTAAATGACTATAGTCATGTTTTGGACTGATAAATACTAACAGTAGCAAATGGCAAGGCCCTGATGCAAAAAAAAATTGTTCGAAAGGGCATTCATGCAAAATGCAAAATCACAGGGTCATGCATGCAGATATGAAACTTTCAAAATGTATACATGCAAAAAACCTTAAAGTATTTTTTTCTCAGCCCCTAGCATGTCATTGCTTTTCTTTATCCCTTGCTTTAGAGTTTGTGTTCAGAAATTTTTTATTCTATGAGCAATTGGAATTGTTCATGTTTATGTCAGAGGATCTTTTAATTCTGCATAAACCTTTTTGTTCCACGATCATGGAGCTGATGGACATATTTTGTAGAGACATATATCAAGCCTTCTATTTGGAAGCATTTTTACTGTGTTGATGAGTCTCTTCATCAAAATATAAGCCGTTTACGTGTACTTCAATTGCATCTATTTGGTGAAATTACCCTAAAGTTACAGATATGTAAGGAAAGGCACAAGCGAGGAGATAAGAAATACAGTTTTTATTGATCATGTATATGAATAATAAAAGAAGTGAAAGGTGGAAAATGCGAAGATGTGGTGTTCAATCTAAGAATGGATAGAAAGGTGAAGAGAGAGAGAATGGTGAAAGCAAGAATTGATAAATGGGTTTAAGAGTGAGGGAATCAAAAGAAAAAAGGAGAGGAAAGAAAGAAGAAAGGACGGAATCAAATATGGGAGAACAGGGTTATGTTACACAAAATGATAATAATTTGTTATTTTCAGATTAACATGTCCTTCCAATCTAAAATCGTTATTGGCATTAATCATCTTTGAATATTAGAGGGCAAGGAATATCATGTCTTGCTGTTTTTCTATTTGATATATCTGTTTCATATTTCTTTTGTCATGTTTATTATGATTATTATATCCCTTAATGCTAACTGTTATACTGCGATGGCACTATATGTTGGCCCCCATTTTCAGTGCATCTTGTTTTTGCCTGGCAAAGACACTAAGCAGTATTTTAACTTGTTTATTGTCTGCTGACTTTTGCATATTTATCTTCTTGTTTGACCAATTTATATCAAAGATGGATACATAAGCATCTTAGGTTAAGGGAAATCTAATTTTGGTCCAGTGGGTGTGAGAAAACATTCCAAGGAGTGAAGGGGTGTTTCAGTTAATGTTTCTTTAGAATAATTTTTGGTTATTTAGGTGTAGCTCGTTTTAAAATACTTTAGAAAATTATACCACATGCATGAGTCAAGTTTATTCAGGCAGAAACTACTAAAATAATGCTTTCAGGTTTTCATATGCCAGCATGTGCTAATAAGTTATTCTCTTGCATTATTTGATTTGTCATAGCCTCTTTAATGAAATCCTTCTAATCATGATTCCAATCATTGCAGGTATCCTCCTTTCTTTGATGACATTGCAGCACGTTTGCTCCCAGTCATCCCGCTAATAATTTATAGGCTCATTGAGAATGATGCCACAGATATTGCCGATAGAGTTCTTCATATTTATTCTCCACTTCTGGCCTTTCATCCTCTGAGATTTTCATTTGTCCGTGACATTCTTGCATATTTTTATGGTTACCTTCCAAGCAAGCTTATTCTACGGATACTTACTGTGCTGGATGTTTCCAAGGTAATGACTTCTCTCCCTTTTTTTAAACGTTATTTAATTTCTCAAACTGTTCCATTTACACTAGTTTTTTTTTTTCTTCTTTCCAGATACCTTTCTCAGAGTCATTTCCAAAACTTGTTGGTTCATCAAATCCTGCTATCTGCCCTCCACTAGACTACTTTGCTACTCTTTTACTAGGTCTTGTGAATAATGTCATACCCCCTCTAAGTAGTAAGTCAAAGTCAGATTCAGCGGGAGATCCCTCTAGCAGTAGTGGACGGCCGGTTCAAAATAAATGTCAATCATCTTCACAGCCTGGCACAACCAACATTTCTGATGGGCAGAAGGCATTCTATCAAAATCAGGATCCTGGGACATACACACAGCTTGTCCTGGAAACAGCAGCTATTGAGATCCTTTCACTTCCAGCATCAGCTTCCCAAATAGTAACTTCACTTGTTCAAATTGTTGTTAATGTACAGCCAACACTAATTCAGTCCAGCAACGGGCAACATGGAGCGTCAAGTGGACTTGGGCAAAGTTCTGGTCTACCAACATCTCCATCTGGTGGCAGTACCGAATCCTTGAGCACAAACCGTTCAACTTCTTCAGCAACTGGAATCAATGCCACCAATTTTGTTTCCAAAAGTGGGTACTCCTGCCAGCAGTTATCATGTCTGATGATCCAAGCGTGTGGCCTTTTGTTAGCACAGCTCCCACCAGAATTTCACTTGCAGCTGTATTCTGAAGCAGCACGTATCATTAAAGATTGCTGGTGGCTTGTTGATGGTAAGAGGTCACTTAAGGAGCTAGAATCTGCTGTTGGCTATGCTTTGTTGGATCCAACATGGGCTTCTCAGGATAATACATCAACAGCCATAGGTACAACTTAAACTCTCTAGTGTTTCTTGTAAGCTATCTAGAACATTCTTTGCTATATTGCATTTGAATCAAGGTTTTTGGAACCGATACTAGAACCCGTACTAGTTTTTGGACCCATAGCGGTTCCTGGCCGGTATGGTACTGTATCGGTACCGTGCCATACCGAGTGTTGGTACGGCCTCGCATTGCTGGTTCCATATCGGTACGTAATTTTTTTTCATTTTTTTTTTGGAACACAATCAATTTGTTTTTGATTTTTTGAATTATTTTAAACCTAAAATGATGTTCATTTATGTCATATAATGGTTCTATCACTTTGAAATAAAATAAAAGAAATCTAAACAACGCATGGAATGTATTTAAAGTACAAACTACAAAGAATAATGTATTAACCTCAAGATCTCTACTGATCTAATATTTCATTGAGTGTCTATGATGCTTATAAACATCTGGATCATCCCCATACTCAGAAAAAATATCAACACATCCCTTTAACCAAGCAGCATTGTAGTTCTAAATGCTCATCCGAAGAGGCATCCTCTGGATTGTAAGACATCTCAGATCTCTTACTCAAGCTCTAGCTTTGGAAGGTATCCTTGAGTTGATGGTACGACTGTGGAGGGGCCCATCTAAATATATTGGTAGCAAAATCCGATCCGTAAGATACTCTGGATTGCATAGGATAGTAGGCATTGAAAGCATGATACCTCGGACTTACCATATTCATATCCATGTGGATCATAAGCTACGTGCGGATAATAGGATCCATAATGCAATGATGAATCTGAACATCCATGGATCTTACTCCATGTGCGAGGTCATCTGGAGCTGCATTGTATGCTGAATGACCTTTAGCAGTCCATCATCTATATGAAATCATATCCTCGCGGGTTCTCCCAGCTCGGCACTGTAGTTTCTATTTTGTTTGGCATGCATCAATTAGGATTCATCGATGAATTGAAGACTCCTGCGGTTGCTTCTCACAAATGGTCTTCTATGCTCCACTTCTTCTATGGTCATGAGATCCATTACTACTGTCGTCATCGCTCTCCTTGATCTCTAAATCTGAGTGAGCTAACTCCTCCACTCTCGACAAGGCTGCAACTATCTTTTGTCTTTTTGTTGAGCATTTGCTTGACCTCCCCTCATGCCCCTCTGTGTTTGACTTTGCTGTGCTTGGAAGGATAGATGTCTTCTTTCTTTGGGAGGATGTCTCAAAAGTTCTCGCTCAAATCTTTGGGAGAATATCTTAGACATGGAGTCACATGATGAATGACTCCCTCTATGACCCCTCAGGTTGTGGTTGATCAGCTAGAATCTTATGTGGAATATTACTATCTACCCATTGATCTGGATCCATTCTAATGTCCCTGGTGACCAAACTGCTTGGTTGTGGAAGAGATTTCGGCTCATCAAGCTTCGGCTCCTGCTGCTGGCCTACAAGCTATCTGATCATTAGATCCTCGTCATTAACAGTATGATCATCTATCGTCGAATTCATGTACTTCAACTGTACTTCCTTTTGGATGCATTTTAGCCTCAATCTTAGATTATAGTGAATATATACAAGATTGTTGAGGCACTTCTGTGTCAGATGATTTTTCTGTTTGCTGTGGATGGGGACGAAAGTTGATCAATTGTGCTCACAGCCACTAGAAGAGATCGTCTAGAAAAGAATGTGGAGTCACATCTTTCAAATTATGTGGACTTTTCAAAATGAATCCACCATTAAACTACAAGAATATTAAGCAAAATTATGTATCAGATTATATGAAATTAGTAAGCATGCAATGTCAATAAAGTCTTATCATTATTGATATCTAATTCATCTGGATTCATCTTTTTTTTTTTGTTTACGACAGTCGATGAGATTCTAAAGCTGTCTGTCCCCTCTAAATTATTTCATCTGTGGAAAATATATTTGATAAGTTAACAAATATATTATTGATTGCAGATCGAATTCAGTTAAATAGTGTGTCACACCTCAGTTAACCTAACATATATCTTGCAGACATTGATGCTATTTCTAGATCGGGCACCATCTCATATATCATATTATGGAGAGCACTCAGAAGCTCATTATCCATATTTATCCCAGGTATATTGTATTGAAATCTCAGATTCAGATAATAAGCTGCAGGTAATTCTACAAATGATTAAGTAAATTTATATAAGTACAAGAGAACAAAAATTTTTAGAAGATTCTTGATTTCGTGTTTACTTGCTAGGTGTAAATTCCTATTCATCTGATAGTCCCATCGTCACTCAATAATTTCGATGTATTTCTGGACATGTTTCAAATCTTTCTCATTGATCTATTTTTTTGTCCTCTCTATCATGTGATACAAGAAATCCATCTGGGGGTATCTTTCGCTGTCTACGGCCTAAAGCATATCGTATAATGGCTTGATAGCCTTCATTATCTTATCGATCCGTTGTCCAAATGACTGACTCGTAACCAAGTTCTCCATATGACTTTTTTTCGTGCTGGCTATTGTATATCTGCTCTCTTACAATTCGGCACCAACAAACATCGGATGCAAGATTGCTTTCTTATCTTGAGGGCTATCAAGTGCTATATAGGTTGTAGCAAACTGTGTGACACTCAATCTCAAGATCTCTCCTCTAGTGTATGTCTGTATCAATACCAGGATCCATGTATGATTGTAGATAAATTTAATAATAGTCTGGGCTGAGTCCATTGCTTGCTGCATCCTACGAAGCTTATCAATATCCATCAATATTGGGTTGATGCAATGTGTAGCACATGGAGTACTAAATATGCGGTCGCCGCTCTATGAGCAACTGTCTGGTGGCCTTATACCGCAGTCGATTATTTATGATGATCTACATGACATTCTGCTCTTCTATCGCATCAATCACCTTCTCCATCTGTCCAAGAATGCACGTGACGTCATATACCTTATTTGAAGCATTAATTGACTAGTGAAAAAAATATTTTTCTATTACAATATATCAAGAAGTTGATGATGCTCCACTTGGTAGGACCGATCTGGCCATCACACATCATCGTCAGTCCGTATGTGGGTTATTTATTCTTGTAAGAAGAAATTCATCTTTATAGTTTCTTGTTATTATGAAGAAGCTCATCTTTAGGTCCTAGAGGATCTATACTTGGGCTGGCAGTTTGTATGGCTAAAATGGCAGACTGATAGTAAGTGTTGCCTGTTGCATTCGCTGGAATGTGGTTGAAATAAAATCATGATCCAATAGCTCGTCGTATATTCTTCTTATCCTTCAACATACTGTTAATTCTCTACTGTTTTGAATTCTTACTAGAAAAAGTCTGTGGATTCAAATCATGGATGGTGGCTTCTGTTGGAATGTCTCTGAAGGACCTTCTATTGCCAAAAGTTCTCAGTATAGATGAAATACTGTCTGTCTTTACTGATGGTCTTCCTGATTGAGGAGGTCCTCCTAAGTTCGACTCTTTCCCAGCGGTCGTAGAATTGGATCCCGATTCATAGCATGACAGTCCAAATAGTTCTCTATACCTTACCATCTTTTCTAGTCGTTATTGATCATCCAGATTTGTTTAAATGGTAGTCTCAATTTGTGTCTCATCATTTGGAGCAGTCTCCTTTGACTCTCTAGAGTGATAGGAAGGAGGCTTTGCTGCTCGCTTTGCCCTCTCCTTCGCTGCTTTGAAATCAGCAAAGTATTTCTTCGTCAACTGTCGGACTTCTTATGGGTATTTCTGACACAACCATATCGAGATAACCATCAGTCAAATATAGCTCCACCCAAATCATCCCTCCTTGCTTGAACTCTATGCTGCATCATTTGTATCTCTAATAGTGTTGAGCCGAGAGCATCTCGTTATGGTTCCAACCGATGTCATTGTCTGTATCTTTCTTACTCATTTTTGCAAGTTTAACAAAGCATGCTAGGTTAATAATTATGTAAAAATAAAAAAATTTGTCATCCTAAAATGAAAATTTATTTTTTAAACTTTAAAAATTATATCTGAATAATATATTTCATACTTTTAATCTTATAAATTTTATTTATATAAAATTTTTTTGTATTTAATAATAATTTCAAACTCATAAATTCAAAAAAATATGTTGTGCTTCAAATGATACTTCTGAATTAGTTAAAATATATTACTAATTTTATATTTTTTAAATTGATTATATATTTTCTATTATTTAAGTAATTAATTTTTTTTTTAATTTTAAAAATTAAAAAAAATCATTTGAGCTTATATACAAGTAGAAACATATCATAGATGCTATATATTTTTTTTTAAGCCAATGAACATATGTTAAATGTTATTTATTTTTTAATTTTATTCGAAATTAGGTCTAGGCTACTATGCACATTATGCATCAAAATCTTCACAATCGGGCATAAATTTTATATTGAAAGTAGCTTAAATATTCTTAAATAATATTTTGATTTTACAGTTTTTTTTTTTGAATTTTAATTTTTTTATAAATTTTTATTCCGAAAGTATATTTTTAAAAAAATATAATTAATAAAATTAATGATTTTAGTATTATTGTGTAGATCATCTAAAGATCTACAATATATAATGAAATCATATCAAAATCACAAAATTTGACATGATTTCCCATTGTCTTTCTATTTATTGCCATTTTTTGGCCACAAAATTGCAACAAAATAAATAATTTAGTGAGAAAATGTTGGATTACCTTGAATTCGGTTGAAAGATCTTGATTCCTTGATGAAATTGGCAAACTCCGAATTGTGGGAAGGTTTTCTTTTTTTTTGTCTTCGGTTCGAAAGGTCGACAGAATGATAGAGAAGCAAATGCTTCTCTATCTGTTGCTTTGCCTTTCACTCAAAAGCCAGTGGATTCCTTTTGGCTATCGAGCCGAGCCAAACCAGCCCGAACCGCATGGTTTCGCACGGTTCAGGCCAGAACTGTACTGAACTGATTGCTTCGGTGTGGTTTTGGCTATTTTTCGAAAAAAAGGTCCAAACTGAACTAGCTCCTAGCCGATCCAATTCGGTACAGGTGTACCAACTGGTTCGACGGAATTCCATGATTTGAACACTTGGTAAGCCTGTTTGATGCTACCTTCAGTCACTATCAATTCTTTCCTATAAGGGGGAGCATATTGGGAGGCAGAGGTTCTTGATACAATGTTCTACTAATTTGCTAGACTAGAAATACGTTAGAAAGGATGCTTATTTTTTTGGTTCTTTTATTACACCGATGTGGTAGTATAAACAATTTGGCATGCCAACGTCCTCCAAAAAGGAATGAAGAAAAAAGCACCAGGCCATCTTGGACAGGGCAAAGAATGGCCAGGCTATGGCCTAGACAACACATGGAGCCCCATCCATTTCTAGCAGAAAAGATTTGCAGCTTGGATGTGAATCATCATATGCATCATGTAGTTACTGCACAAATTAATTCTGTAATTTTTACTGTGCAGTTGTTTACCAATTTTTTTATATATTTATTTAAGAAGTGTCTTTATGGCATGTTATTGTTCAATCAGTGACACTGGAGTGCATAGGGCTCACTTGCCAGAAGAGTGGCATTGAGCCAAAGCTGGGCATGAGATTGGACTTTATTAGTCATGGGACCATGCAAGGTGGGATGTGCCTGCTGCACAGGTCATGAGTGCTGTACGGCATGGGTCGTGGGTCCCGTGCGCATGGGTCTGGGAACCCAAGCTAGCTTTGTTTTGTTAGGAAGGTTTAGTCTTAGTTAATTCTAGGAGTTTTGTTTTCTTTATCAAGAACCTCTACCTCCCAATATGCTCTCCCTTATAGGAAAGAATTGGTTAATGAGAATTCTATTCTTCTTTCCTCCCTTTTGATGGATTCCTAGGGTTTGCGAGTGTTGTGAGAACCATATCCTTAGAAGGGCTGGCCAATGTGGTATTTGTTGGTCTTGGAATAGAGTGATTTATCCTGCTTATCTTCTAACTACCATCTGCCCATTCTAACACGTTGTGTCATATGTGTGCCTTAGTAGGATTTTTACCTTGCTACAATTGGTTGCGTCAACATATCCTCCCTCCGTCGAGTTTTCAGCCCAAGTTCAACACCTCTTAACATCAATCAGATTCATGTGCCTGATATCCTCTAGCATTATCATGAGTTTTTTGCCTTTTTACACCTATTTAAAGTTATATTTTTGTATTTCTTTTGCTCATGCCCTCTATCCATGAATATAACTCTAAATGCTTTGTGAGTAATATTTTTCTGTTTCAGGTAATATTGTGGCCCTCTTGCATTCATTCTTTAGCAACCTTCCCCATGAATGGCTGGAATCAACACATACAGTCATTAAGCATCTTCGCCCAGTTACTTCTGTGGCAATGCTGAGAATTGCTTTCCGGATAATGGGCCCATTGCTACCTCGTTTAGCCTTTGCTCGCCCACTTTTCATGAAGGTACATAAGTTAACTTTTTCTAGCATCTTCATATAGAACATTGGACTTTGGAGCTTGTAGTTCCAAATTATCAACTAGATATGAATTTACTTGTTTAATTTCTTTTATCAGATGTAGCCAGATTCTTTGTCATAATGCGATGTTACAACCTTATAATCTACTTCTGAAACAATTGCTGCTTGTAATTGTCTTTATGTTCTTGCCTCACGATGTCTTTTCATGAAGTTTGAAAATCTTGGTAGATTTAAAAACATAAAATATGGAAGATTCTTCTACTAGTGCACATAGATATTTAGTTGCTTCAGGTTTAAATTGCATATCTGCCTTCTCATTGTGTTTGGTGCTCTATGTCAGTGTCAATGACCAGGCAACAAAGTCCAGGATCTATTATGCCAATCTGTTCACTTCCACTAAACTGAGCCTCCATCTAAAATAAATCCAGGCAAATTTTTAGTTTTCACGTTGTGCATATATCAAGGAAACTTTTTGCGTGGATATGATCAAGGATTCAGGTTCTAGCGGGACATCCTGTAGGACACCGAGATGGGGTACCATCCCATGTGTCGGGACGGGATCGTTCTATCATTGTCCCAGCTTCCCGGTCGGGACATCTTGGAACATCCTCTGTTCCAAGTATTGGGAGGGGCAAGAATGGTGGTGCTTCCTGTTCTATAAGAAAATCAGGATAGCCCTGTTCCACGGGATGTAAAACCTTGGATATGGAGTTTTTTTTTTGGTGGGCATGTTATTGTGGTAGGTAAGTCATTGTCTCCCATATGTTACAAAGTCAGATGGTTAAGGTCATATATCAATACTGGGCAAATTTACAAGCAGACCAATATGGTGGAGATGTAACACACTTCAGATCGGATCCCTTTCAATTTGAAATCTGTCAAACAAGAAGGCATGTCATTTTTCACTGGCTAGCAAACAAAAGAGAAGACATGAAAAGATGAAGTCTGCTGTGTATGTTGTGTTCAGTGATGTTTTGTGTGGTAGTGTGAGACTTGATGGATAAATCATGATGATGGAGCGGGGACATTTTCTTATTGAAAATCAGAATGAGAGCTGTTGTAAAAGAAATGGTTGTCAATCTAAGGGTGATTCAGTCAAGCATACAGGCCCAGGGATATTAACTGGTAAGATAACTGTCCAATAATCATGTTGCAGATGTAAGTTAGTTCAAGTGTTAATCATCGTGAAGAGGCTTAAAATTAGTTTTTGGAGTCGAAAGAAACCAGAATATTGTGGTTGTGGTGATTTCAGCTGCTTGTAGAAGTCAATCTACTGAAAGTCAATCTGCTGAATGGAGCATTGTTGGTTGTAGATATACCTTAGGTTGCATTTGGTGCATCACCAGGTAATCTTGGAAGGTAATGTGGATTGCCTTCAAGATAGATTGCCATCATTAAATTGTCAGTAATATTAATTACTGTGTTTGGTATACACAGGTAATGTTGTAGTAAAATTACTGGGAATCTTGATTGACATATTTGGTATGACAATTAAATTACCAGTAATGTGAAATCAAATTTTCAAAATACTCCCACAAAATTGTGGAATTTTGAATTACTAGGGAAGAGTATGGTTTTATTTTCTAAATTTAAATCAAAATTTCTAAAATACGCCTGACGAGAGGAGGGGGTGGCGGTTGGATTGTCGGAGGAGGGGGCTGCGTGATGGAGATGAGGGAGGAGATGTCGATGCCGGCGTAGAAGTGGTGGCTGTGGCTGGAGATGATGAGGGCACGGGGGAGGGGAGGCGGTCGAGGATGGCGAGGGCACAAGGAGTTCGGAGAAGGGGAGGGTGAGAGCCGCCGAGGGAGGGGGTGGAGGGGTGGGTTTTGTGATTTTTTTTTGAGGGATAATTTTGTCTAAATATTCTTTTGTAATATTATCAAATAAGTGATAATCTGGATGGCCATCTCTCCCAAGGCAATCTGGATTGCCATCCAAAAAGCATACCAAACACAATAATCTGGTGGGCCCACTTTAAATTGCCAGCAATCTGGATAGATTTTCAGCTACCAAACGCAACCTTAATGAAATACTCTATTGCAATGGGCCAGTGAACTAATGTAATTTTTATGTTTGCTGGGTTATATCTTTATAGATGTATCTGCATAAGGCAATAAATATATTAGACTATTATTTTGACAACCAGAACACAGAATGTGATATTTTCACATCATTTTTATTGTATTTATCTTGGGTTATAATTTGCATTTTGGTTGTTGTTTGATTAAACTAAATTGTGTTGAAGCTAAGTGCATTAAGTATATTACTGGAATGCAATATCTATTGAGTATCAATACCAAACCTCACCTAATTAAGAATAAACTAATGGGTACAGAAAGTACAAAATAAGTTAAACTTACCTATTAAGTCCATAGAGACAGAATAGTTGGTGTCATAATGCTCATTATCATCATGGCGTGGATGCGAACACCATCCACTTCTGCTGCAATTGTTGTAGCCTCATCTACAAATTCTATTTTCTTCCATGATGGCCATAACAATGCCCAAAACTTCTAAAATAGTTTGACTCAAAATGTTTGGCTTTGGCTCAAATTGTCACTATGACTAGAGGGCCATTCTTTTGTAGGTAAAAGATTTATTTATAAAATTATATTTTTTTAGATAAGTATTTTTTAGACAATATTTAGACAGAAAAATAATTTATTCATATTCTTTTATACATTGGAAAATGGCTTGAAAATTTGTTATTCATGTTCTTTTGTATTACTATTTTTTTGGATAAGTTGCTATGATCTATATTTTTCATAATACCTTTTATTATATAAATATTATTATATATTATATTATATTATTATAATATTAGGCGCAGTGACTCACTTGTCTGAGCTTTCAATCTGGCTTTCCATATATTATATTATATTATTATAATATATTATATAACTATTATATTTTATTATTATATATTATATCATTATAATATATTATCATATATTTTTATATTATGATAGTAAAAAATATTAATATATTGTATTATTTTATTGTTATATATTATGATAATATAATATATATTATATTATATAATATTATTATATATAATAATATAGTATAATATATTATAAATACTAATATAATATAATATATTATTATATTGCTATATATGATTATATTATTATAATATATTATAATATTATTATAGTATTATATAAATATATAATATAGTATATTCTATTATTATATATTATTTCATTATATTATATTATATTTTTATATTATTATATTATAATATAAAATATTAATGTATTATATTATTTTATTGTTATACATTATAATAATATAATATTATATTATATTAATATCTTAAATTAAGATAATATAATATTGTTATATATAATAATATAGTATAATATATTATAAATATTAATATATAATATATTATATTATTATATTATTTTATATTATTATATTATTATAATATATTGTATACGTATTATATTATATGGTTATTATAATATATTATATAACTATTATATTTTATGATTATATATTATATCATTATAATATATTATCATATATTATAATAGTATATTGTATTGTTAAATTATTATTTATAATATTATAGTATAAAATATTAATATATTATGTTATTTTATTGTTATATATTTTTATAATATAATATATATTATATTATATAATATTATTATATAAAATAATTTAGTATAGTATATTATTATATATTATACTATATTATTATAGTAGTATAGTATTATAAAAATATATAATATAATATATTTTATTATTATATATTATTTCATTTTATTATAACATATTATATTATGTTGTTATATTATTATATTATAATGTAAAATATTAATGTATTATATTATTATATTGTTATACATTAATATAATATATTATATTATTATATTATGTTATATCATATTAATATCTTATATTAAAATAATATAATTTTATTATATATAATAATATAGTATAATATATTATAAATATTAATATATAATATATTATATTATTATATGGTTAAAGGTATGTTACGAATGAATTAAATGGGTTACTTTTTCAGTTGATGGAAAAATGATTTAGCCATTTCCTAAGTGGGTAAGATTTTTTTTCATTTCATGGGTAAATGCTATCCATGAGAAAGTAACTTATCCATCTTGAAAACTATGAGAACAGGGGCTGCAAGCATACTATGAGATCAACTTTCCTATGATATTTACCCACAAAAGAACAGGCCCAAAAGGATCATGGTATCTTGCAGGGGCTGCAAGCATATCATCCATCTCTGTCCCCTTGTCCTGAGTGATAAGACCATCAAATATAGGAGCACTACCAGCTACATCAGAGCCTCAACTGCTGCTTTGCCACCTGACTAATGCTTCTTAATGATTTGGCGTCTTTGCAAAATAGATAGGCATCCTCACCATGGTGATCAACACTGACCCAGTAATTAGACAATTAAAGAAGCCAGATTAAGTTCGATAAGCATTGAACCCATACTTGACATGCCATATTAGATGATGTCAAAGGGAAATAATGAACTTTAGAGAAATGTTTTTTTGGAAAAAATAAGCATCTGGTTTTGTAGGGAGTAGGACTTACAAAGGTTGTTCGGTTTCTTGAGGTCATTCCATGAATTTCTTATTGCAAAGGGCAAGAATCAAGAAAGAGCACTAAGAGAGCTGACCTCTATACAATGCATGCCAGCTGTATGCTATATATTGGTTAGTATTGGTGTATACCAAAGTAATAGGCACAAGCAATGACTGGTATACTTACTAGTACAAACTTTACCCGTCATTTCCTGTTGAAACTCTAGCCACCCTAAATAGACTTAATTTGTCCCTGACAGTTTAAATGCTCAATTTTCTCACATACAGATTATATATAATGATTAAAAAAAGTAAACACTTTTCATTCATTGTTACTACTTAGAAATAGAAAGTAATGCATTGTAAATAAGCTTCCCATATTTTTGCCAACATACAAGTCTCCTGTAGTACCTAATGTATGCACTATTACAGTGTCTTATTAATGTGTAGGCATACTCAAGTGTCCCTTCATGCATATGGTATGAATTCTTAGTATAATTTTGTTGTTAATGTGTCACACAAGCATTGTTATGTTATGTCAGTTGGTATCGAAAAATTACCTAAAATAACCAAAACAAATACCTATGTTGTCCTAGACTTTCTTGGATTGTTTGAAGCAAGGTCTGCAGTACCTACTCATGCCGGTAGGCCAGCAATATGGTATGGTATGGTATCGTGCCATCTCGTCTTGGCGCAAACTAGAAGAGAAAAAAAGACTAGAGGGGGAGATGGAAGGGAGAGGGGGCTTAGAATCTCTCCAATGGCTGAACCCTGTTTGAACAAAACAAGGGCTTGGCCCTTTTTTAATTTTTTTCAGCTTCTTTAAATGAAGTCAGCACACCATGTAAACAAGCTAAAAAAAATTAAACCCTTGAAATTTTATGTGCCGACTTCACTTAAAGAAGCTGAAGAAAAATTTAAAAGGAGGGCTTTCAAGCCCCACCCCCCCCCCCCCCCTCTCTCTCCTTCTTCCCCCCCTGTTGTTGGTCTCGTTATTCTTGCTAGAACCATCTTGGTCTGCTATTGGTGTAGCTTGGCATGCCTAGAACCGGATGGTTGGGTACAGTTCCACTACCCATGTTTTGAAGACTATTTTGATTATTTAGAACCTGTTGTATACACTTTCAATGCTCTTAAATTTTCTTTTATTTCTTAAAAAAAAAGAATAAAGTAGCGTACTAAAGACTTGCCTTTCTCTATTAAATGTTGGTCTTCTGCTAGCTACCAAATGGCACATGCACAATGCAAGAAACTTTAATCTTTGTACTTAGATTGTGACACATGCATTATAAAACCAAGAACACCAGATATTCAAGTGTGAGGCTATGTGCATTTTAGAATTCATCAAGGGGCCTGAATTGTGGCCAGTAGTCACAAATGGGTGGTGTCCTTTTTAATAGTTGTCAAAGACCAAATTAGGGGCTTGTGTTGTACTTTTTTGGTACCCTCTCTAGCTATAGGACTCTTAGACCCTTCTGTTTAGCTTTTCTTATGAAGGAAAGGTAGGGCCAAGAGCCTTCTTCTATTATGAGTACAATAAGGAAATTCTAGCTAGTCTGTTCCAATAAAATGGTAATCCGTGTTTAAATAGACTTTATAGCAATCTCTTAATACATATGAGCTAAATTATTAGATATGTTGACCGTTCACCTCTGATTATGCATTCAACCCAGAGTGAGGACTTCACTTTATTTTACAAAATTTCTCTTTTGTGTGATTTGAAATATATTTTTAATGACAGCTGGACTTCATCATTATCTCTCAGAATTTGCGAAGTCTTGTCACACAATTCCCTTTCACGGAAAATCTAAGTTCATGTTGGTGAATTTCTCATATCTCTCTCCTCAAATAAATATTTAAAATTCTAATCTCAGCCTAAGTAGGTTTCCTTGTAACCTAGGGGTGTTAATGGGGCAAGTTTGGCTTAGGGCCTGAACTTGAGCTGGGTTGGTTGTCAAGCTCAAGCCCAAGCTGACATGAACCTGGCCTGGGGACTTAAAGCCTGAACCCAGTCAAAACAGGGTTCATTTTGGATGCCAGGCCAGCCTCAATTCAAATCGCAGACAAATTTAACCAATTGTGTAAACCCAGGCCTGGGCTGGGTATTTTTGGGCTTCATTTTCAGGCAGAGTCAGGCTTCAGGACCTAAATCTGTAGCCTGGGCCAGACATTTTAGGCTCAGGATATGTCTGCTTCTTGTCCATGTGATGGCACTATTATACCTCTCATAAAGGCTGTCAATTGAACCAAGCTGCGCGCATTCAGCTCACAAATTCCGATCAGGCTTTGTTCAAACTCTTGGTTCTCAATCTTGAATTTTTTGTAAAGTCAAACGTGAGAAAAAAGCTGGCTTGATCAATATCGGCTAAATAGGCTAGAATTTGGGCATGTAGTATATGTATATATGCAATTAACCACCAAAATTGGTCTAGCAGCTAAAGTCCAGGGCACATAGAGTGAGATAGTTGGACCCTGTCCACTTGACTCACTTTCTCATCAACTCAGCATCACATCCATAATTCCCTTTGGTGTTCTCCTCTTTGGCCCTCTTTTATTTAGACATAAATTGAGCTTTTATTCATGCTGGAGCCGACATTGAGCTAACCTTGAATCAGTGGTTGATACAAATGTGATTTGATTTTGGCTCAATATAACATTATCAAGCCCATTGAAATATTGTTTTGTCTTGATTCAAATTTGAGCCCAAATAAATATGTATTCTTGCTGCATAGAGTACGAGTGGTGCACAGTTATGCTATGATTTGCTCGTGTTACCATGACAAGTATTCCAATCAAAATGTTTTTTCAAGTTTCTAGAATGTGTGAGAATTAATTGAATGTGGTTCATGCAACTGCAGCACTAAAGTAATGCATGTTATATAGCTCAGATACTTATTATTTATTGCACATAAATCTATACTGTATTTGTGCAATTTCATTTGTTGGAGAGATGCCTGTTCATTAAAGATCCTCTTTTCCATCTTTTCTCTTGTGATATGTAGACTTTGGCTCTTCTTTTCAATGTGATCGCGGATGTGTTTGGAAAGAATATGCAGCCCTCAACTCCAACTGAAGCATCAGAGATAAAAGACCTTATTGACTTTCTGTAAGACTTTGCATCTTTTATTCCTGCACACAAACACTAGTGCACATTGCATGCATGCTTACTCCCCACTTGCGCACGCGCGCACACGCAGAGAGAGAGAGATTGCAAAGTTCATGTTCTCTCCTACTCCCTTTTACCTTCCAATCAATATGCGGAGTTTCACTGCTAAAGGGCTTATTTTCATCAGGCATCATGCTGTCATGTATGAAGGGCAAGGAGGGCCTGTACAGAGCACCAGTAAACCCAAACTAGAGATATTGACACTCTGCGGCAAAGTGTTGGATCTCTTGAGACCCGATGTGCAACATCTTCTCTCTCATTTGAAGACCGATCCAAACTCCTCTATTTATGCAGCAACTCATCCAAAGATAGTACAAAATCTGGCATAAACAGTTACATATGACGTCTACCATATACTTAGGCATGTGTTTCTACAGCCTCATGTCTCATGGCACACTCCAGAAAGACGTACCCAACTTGTGGATTGTAACCTTGCACAACTAGCAGTCCCTCAAATTTAGGTATTGATATAGGGCCTTGGGCCAATATGGTATAGGAACTTGATATGGTATTGTGATTGTACATGTCTGGCAGCTTTTCCAACTTGGGTATTAATATACGGCTCAAATTGAGATGTAAACCAAAGTTCATTTTTTTATTTGCAGATTAGAACTGAAGTGGATATTGGGTTTACTTAAGTTGAAGATTTGATTAGAACTTCAGAATTAATATTTAAAAGTGCGGTGATACCTGTTAAGATTAAGTACTAAAACGCGAGTAAGTTATTTGTACTTACCTGGATACATGTAAAACCCTTTCTGGCTGCTAGGAATTGATTGCTTAAACATTCAAAGATAGGATAGGCTGGGATGCCTAGTAGAATAGATGTTTAGCTTGTGGTAATTATCAAATGGCATGGTTCTGCATAATTTGGTTCCACTGTATCAGAAGCAGACCAAGCTTATTCCAGCAGAAGCTGATTTGTGAATGGCTTCGCTTAGTTGACTTATGGAACCATGCTTGCAGACCTTACATGGTGTCCTAGGGTTCAGACCAAAGTGTACTTTGTGGAAGCCAGGCCTTGATCAGTTCTCAATATTCCAAGGGTTGGTTTTTGGTGGTTCGGAGCAGATTTTGCCATGGTTGCGCTGCTCATGCCCATGGCCTGAACTATGGGGAGAGAAAGAATGAGAAAAAAGAACTACCATTTTCCATGTGACGTGGTGCGTCTCTTTGCAACTGCAATTTGTTTTTAATGCCTCCAAATGTTTCCTTGGAGTTTTTTCAAAAAGTTAATTCGAGTTTGTTTCACCAGCACTGGATGTGAATGGGAAAGACTTTGCAAACCATGATGTAAATAAAGTGTGTGGTACAAAATTTGGGTAGCGGACTTTCTTCACCATTAGACGTTGACTTCAATGTGAATGTGGTACAAAATTTGGGTAGCGGACTTTCTTCACCATTAGACGTTGACTTCAATGTGAATCCTCTTATGTTCACATGAATTCGCTTGCTTGGCCTTTTTCGCTTGATTTTATGGTCATGTAAGACAAATCGGAAATGCTTGCCCAAAACATGACACGAGAGACGGGGATGCATGTTGGTATTGTTTTCATTTTTTATTTTATTTTCAGAAATCTAAGAAAAAAATTAAATTTGAAAAAATAAATAGGCATCACGAAGCCTTTCTATTTTTTGAATCATTTATAAAAACTTTTAGCTGGAAAATTTGTTGCCTCCGGAAAAAAAAAATGAAAAGGAGAAATGAATGGCAGAAATTGTATGCAAATGCTGTCTCGAAATCAATTTCATCGTGATGAAGCAAAAGCACAAAAATAACAATGAATCGAAATAGCCCTAAATTAAGGACCCCGTATATTTGTGAACCACGTCTCAACCCCATCTAGAGTATTTTAAAAAGTACATTCCCCTCAATTTTTTTGTGCTTATTATATAACTATTTTTATTATAATTTACCTCAGGATATGATGAATTTGTGAATTTAGAAACTAGTAATAGTGTAATATGAGCCCTGATGACTTAAATCGAGTGTTAGAAAAAATATAATGGCTTCGCATGTAAACCCTACAAATGCGCTAACCTTTATCTTTTACCAACTTGTAGTTATCTTGATGACAATTTAGGCCCTTTTTTTTTATAAAAATATAAAATTTGATGTGGAAAATATATTTGGTTATTATGTTTTCATTTTTTGTAACATCTGTTATTTCTAGAAATTTGGGCTTTCATTTTTTTTTTTTAAATTTTGTCCAATCTTGCCCTCAGCCGTATCCATCCAACACCCTTGATCGCACCAGCTTCTTGATCCACGTTGGTTATCTTACCATCAAACATTGAGTTATTCCTCGTTTCCAGCCATATTATTAGCCCTTCCTTTTTACCGTTTCCTCAACTACCTCTCCATCCAATGTTAAATTCTTTCTCTTGCATTGCTAACTCCAACCCTTTAACTTCCTCTTCCTTTTTTTTTTTTTTTGGTAGTTAGCTTCCTCTTCCTTTGCTGCTCCTTCAATCTCCTCTCTATCTAATGCTTAGCTTTTTCTATCCTCACCATGTTGCCGCCCCATCTTCCCTTCCTCTTCTTCTGCCACCTCATCGCTCGATATCGAGCTCTCTTTTATTGCTAGTCACTTCACTGACCTCATCTCTTCTCTCTCTCCTCCATCTTTGGTCACATTATCGTATCTTATTATTAGAAAAAAAAAAAAAAAAAATAAACTAATGTCCTCTTTATTGTCATATAAATTTAAAAAATAAAAATAAAATTCTTCTTGTCAAATTTTTTAAAACAAAAGTGGCAACAATGCTAAACGCCGCTTTAGCTTTCAGTTTTCACTACTGACCTTCTCACACAAAACTTTTTGGCATCTCATGTACTTATTTTTATTTTTATTTTATATTTTGAAAATAGAAAGGTAAGGGAGTCTCAATTATATTATAGTTACGTAAAATCTCGAGGATATGCCACTCAATCCGAGAACTGTGAGTTAAAACAAAGGGTACGCGCAACTGGGGTAACCCTTCAAACCTTAGTCATGCCTCACCTTTCTTATCTAGAAGAACACATGCCATTTGGTACCCATTTATAACTTCAAAATTAATTGGAAATTTTCCCATCAAAGTGAGATGGACTGAGTGAAACCGGAAGCCAATGCAGTGATTCCTCTGTCTTGCATGGGGAATAAGTATTTTTTTTTCTTATGGAGTAAAAGTTAGTCTTGGGGTCTCAATGGGAGAAAAGCCCATGCAAGTAGGACCACCGAAAGCTTTCTGAAGTTCATTAAATTCTAAGTGAAGTTGAGGGCTCATCTGTCATAGAGTGGAGTAGGGGCAATTGAGTATGTACACATACGGAACTACTCTTCCCAAGTCTTCTTCCTGTGCTCTTTTTCCCTTTTTCTCATTTTATATATATACATATTATCGAACGTCCATCTTCCATAATGGAGCTGATGAGAATCTCGCCCAACTCCACCGCTTGGCGTTTTTGTCCCCCCACCACACCATTCATATGAACACGGCCTTGCGCACTTATGACTCCGGATATATAACAACACACGTCCGCTACACCCTCCATGACTTCTCTAAGAGCATGTAAAAGAAAAAGAGGAAAGATGACGGAACTTCTTGCATGGCGCTGGGACCAACTAAAACCACTTGCTCTTCCATCCTCAATCAGCCTAATCCCCTTCTTTATGGGAAATAAGTTAACAACAAAATATTTTATTTCTCCAAAGTAAATAATAAATAAATAAATTCTAAGATCACAATCTCTTTGATAGCATTCTTACGATATGCGAGTCTTGTACACATCGCATGCATTGCCGCATTTCATTAAGAAAAAGTGCTATTATATCTGTAGTCTATATGTTATCAAAACTCTTTAGAATTTTTTTTTTAAAAAAGTAAAGATCACCGGCCGTCTATATGAAGAAAAGATGGATGAAAAGTGGTTTTAGAATTGCATTTGATCATGTACGTTGCCAGAGTAACACAGCATAACATGAGAGCGTATTATTTTATATAAACCAGCATGTAAATTTTGAAGAGACTAGCTATTTGGTTACAAGATCAATCAAAATTTGTCTACACCTAACTAAGCATAATTGACTATGAACTAGGTAAATTTAAGTGGTGGAAGGAATACATCGATAATTAATCATGTAAGAGCTTCCCTTTTCATTCTTTTAGGAAGGACAATCATGTTGTAGAATTTTTGGTACTAATATCATGCTGGGACCCCAAAAAAAAAATCTTGTACTAGAACAAAATTTAGAAGGATCTTACAAGAAGCTCAATAAGGGCAAAGTCATTAAATTTTGATGGTTACTAGATTTTCTTTTCTTTCTTGAATTATTTTCCCTCTTTTTCTAGTTGCCATTTATGAATTAACTTGCATCAGTTTTGGTCCAACAAAATGGCTTTATTTCCTTACATGATGATCCAAATGGCATGCAATCTAAATTTCAAGAGTCAGATCAAACCACTCGACCCTAAATTTGATGAGTCAAAGAGCAAAACCACCTAGAGTGGTATGCGTATTCTTTTCTTTCTTGTCTTTCAACATTTTCAAGATCAAAGATAGTTTCCTTAACATTTTCAGGATCAAATAAAATTATATACAAAGTGGTTAAGATATTTTGACAATGGGACCCTATGTCAGGATATAATGTTTAGGATAATCCTAGTTGTCATTCCATAACGTAGTTGCATGTGAAAGAATCCGTCGCTTTGTTAATTAATCTGGACTACCGAAAGCACCAAGATGACACCACCACGGTCATTTAATTATTCTTCATTTCCTTTGCATTGTTATGCTATTTGAGGTAATGGAAGAGGTAAGTTTACTTTTCAAGTTCATGCCAGTTGAGGATGTTACAATGCACCAAGATTATGAACCAAATTACAAGGGTGCAGCTAAGACAAAGTTGACCACTTAATATCTGTATATCTTGGCAAATTACTGGGTTAACACATTAATTGTTTGAAATGTTTTTAGATCTAGAAGTGGAATAAAATATGTCATGACCTCATCAACTCTTGAACCCTTGCAGTTCAATTTCATAATGCATGCCCTCCTAGTATTTCTAAACAAATATTTGTGAGTTTCAGACAATCAATATACACTACAACAAAAATAGCCTATAGCAACAGAATTTTTTTAGTAAGACTCAAAAAAAATACTATTATAAATATTTTGTAAATACTTTCTAGTAATAATTTTAAAAAATATTATAAAGCAATACTTTCTATTGCCCAACCTCATAAACAATCAAAGCGTTTAAATTTTTCTCAAACCATGCTTACAAGTTCAAGCAAAACTAATCTACTCTACATCTCATAATTATTTTCCAAAATGTGGTGTCCCCTAGTTTCCTAGAGGGCATTTTCTCTAATCTATACTAAGAAAACTTCATGAAGTGAACCTGGTGGGCTTAGGGTCGGACCCCCTTGCAAACCAAGCAAAGGGCTGCCAACGGATGCGGTGGCGCTTTCTGGATACCCACTTCCCACGTGCGACCAAGCCACCCTCCCTCCCTGACACGTGTACATGAGCCTTGGACTTCAAAGCATGGATGGCCCCCACTCCCTTGCCCCTCCCCACCTTTGTGCTCAAGTTATAAAGGCAGGTGGTGGTGGTGCAGAAGGTTGATAGTCCCGTCTCCTACTCTCTCTCTCTCTCTCTCTCTCTCTCACATTTTGGTGGTTTTGTAGGAGGGGGTCTAGTTGAGAGGGGAGGGTTGGAAGAATGGGGAGGCAGCCATGCTGTGATAAGGTGGGGCTTAAAAAGGGGCCATGGACAGCAGAGGAGGACAAGAAGCTCATCAACTTTATCCTGACCAATGGCCCATGTTGCTGGAGAGCTGTGCCCAAGCTAGCAGGTCTCTTAATTAGATATTGCTTGCTTGGGCTGCTCTTTTTTGTTTGCTTTCAAATATTAACGAACCCAGTTTTATTGGTGGTTAACAAGAGCTAGCTGTACTCTCTTCCGGAAGTTCTTCTTATTAATTTCTATGCTGTCTTTTGGCCTCCTCCTTTTTGGATACTTAAATTTGTTTATTTGGAATTTGATTTAAAAGGGTTTTGGATTCTGGAGCTTAAGTTTGATTTATGTTGGTCTTTTGATACGATTAATATCTATATTTCTTTTGGTAATCATGATAAACGTCCTTTTTTTTTTTTTAATGGCATCTAAGGGTATTACCTTCAGAAGCAAGAAAAAAAAAGAAAAAGGATGTCTAATAGTATACTATGTGTTATTTGGTGAAAAAGAATGAAAAATTTACTGTTAAGTCTAACGTTTATTGTTTGATTTTGATTTTTTTGTTTTTTAAACGTTTTAAAGTTGTTTTTGATGGACACCATTCTACTTCTGGTACAGGATTGCTTAGGTGTGGGAAGAGTTGCAGGCTGAGATGGACAAATTATCTCAGGCCTGATTTGAAGCGTGGATTGCTATCAGAGTCTGAGGAGAAGCTGGTCATTGAACTCCACTCTCAACTTGGGAACAGGTTCTCTCTCTGCTTTGATTGGATTTTTTTTTTTTTGATTACTTAATTGAGTTGTTAGACTCAAGCCCTTTTTTTTTAATCCCCCCCTTCTCTGGCAGATGGTCCAAAATTGCATCTCATCTCCCTGGTAGAACAGATAATGAGATAAAGAACCATTGGAACACCCACATAAAGAAGAAGCTAAGGAAAATGGGAATTGATCCACTCACTCACAAGCCCATCTCTTCAACTTTTGACCAGCAGCAGCAGCAGCAAGGATGTGCTTCAGTTGGTGGAAATGATAAAAATGAGCAGCTCTGCTTGCAGTCTCCTCCCAAGATGGCACAAGAGGAAGCAGAGGAAAAGAGCATCACAAACTCGTTCGATCCTATAGAGATTGATGCATCGTTTAGCAAATCCCCTATTTTTTTCACTGATGAAGTGCCTGTGATCGAGCCCCATGAGTTCGTAGTCCCTTGTGCTTCCTCGACCCCCTCCATCTCCTCTACTTCCATCTCTTCATCATGCTCTTCTTCCAGCTCTGAACCTAAAGCTGAGGAAATGCAACTTCCATGCATGGACTGGCCAGAGTCGTTGTACCTCTGGGGGCTGGATGACTTCATGGGATTGGAATTTCTCAGTGATGATGGGGATGGAAAATTAAGCCTTGATCCTTTTAGCCAATGCCAAAGAACTTTTCTAGATCAGGAGTCAGGGAAATTTGAGCTTTTCTGATATCGTTCTCCATGTCTTTAGTAATTTGTGGCGACAGATTCAATAAAAGAGAGGCTCAAACTCCTTTCTTCATCTCTCTCTTTCTTCTTCCTTTATTTGTTCTTGTTTTGGTTAGTTTTTTTTTTCGATGTGAAATAATAAATGGAAAATAGATCTTAATGGAGGGTGTAATCTTCTTAACTTATTGCCTAGTATATAAACAAACAATATCAACTTAATTTGTTACATGCTATGCTGGAAGTAAAAGCTGTCCAAATGATCTAGTCTGATGCTAACGGATATCCCATGCTCATGAGCTTTACTCGTATCACGTACGACAGTAGTATCCGAGGACTGGACCATGTCCATGTCCAAAGATGACCGCTGACCAGAGTCGATGGGTTTACTTTCACACCTGTGAGAAATTTGTGGCTAATTATTTGAACATTATGAACACAAAATAGACTAGTTGGTCAGTTCTGTTCATCACTTAATGAATGACCTAAAGCCAACCTTTGCTGACTTTTTTTTTTTCCTGCGAATTGTTTTTCCACAAGTCATTTCAAATAGGAAATTTCACAGCTTTGACATTCACCACGACATATTTGTAGCATTCTATGAAGAATTTTCGTTATGGTTATCGATCAGGACATTGTCATTCCTACTTTGAATAATAGAGTCCTTCAAGCTATAGCAGTTGACTTGGGGAATTCAAACCTCCTTGACATCAACATATACCCAAAGTTTGGAGTATATCCTACGCATGACATGGATGCAGCTTAGTGAAGACGAGATGGAGAGCAGAATTTTGAGACTATATCCTTGGGTTTTTATGATCTAGTTGGCAATATCTTTAGCTAAATACAGAATGTAGTAGGGCATGGTGCTGCAGTGAGTTTATCACAGTGTTGTTTTTTCTCCAGTTTTCAACTGTTGACCTGTATCAAATGCATCAGCTAAAGTTATCTTTTGACCCATGAGGTATGCAATTTTGGTAACTCGTCTGGGACTGGAGAAACTACATTTCAAGGCTACCGAAGAACCATAAAAAATTCTCCACAATCAAGTTTTCAGAAATGATCTAATGTTTATGGCTAGAAATGTAGAACACACCTGATAGTTCTTGGGTTTCACAAGATAAGAAACCATAGTGGAGAGCTTTTTATCTGTTGTTAAGTTTTATCTCAATGCATCTTGATAACGTCTACTACCTAAACACAAAATGGAAGAATGAAAAAGGCTAGCTATCATCTTCACCTTAGCTGAATGGCCATATAACCATTTAGCTTAATGGTTCTTGGATTTGATCCCGTGAAGTTGTTGTTTAAGCTATATTACCAACAAAATTGATTGAGGGTGGCACCCAATATTACCAACAAAATTGAGTGAGTGTGGCATCCCAGTCCAGCAATAACATTACAAGTTAAAAGCTGCTGCTCTCAGCAACAAGCAAGTGTGCTTCTCTTTTCTAGTGTAGGACCAAACCTCATATATTTTGGACCATTTTGCATTAGAATAATGCATTCGATAATTGGTTTATAATATTACTGGCTTTGATGAACTGCAAGCCATATGTTGTAGGAGCTTTCCGCAATCTCTTCCAACTTTTCCTATATTTGGCGATTGATAAACTTTTGCATTTTTACAGTCGCAAGTTTTTTTACTTGTTTTATTAATACCACTTCAGTACCTAGATCATCTCTATAAGAGGGAATGAAATAGAATCCCCAAAAATGAAGTGAATCAGGTAATGTTAACTGAAATTATTTAAAAATACTTTTTTGAGAAAAGCAAAATGAAAAAGAAAAAAATATTAGATGTTAATGAATAATCAGAATTGCCTAGCAGATTATAAGGATGGACGGTTTGAATGAGTATAATTTTGTTGCTCCTAATCAGTTAGCTTAGAGAGAAGCTTTCTGCTCAATCTGATACTCCAAAGATAACATGTTTAGCATAGTTTAAATAAGGGATCCAAGAAAATAGATAGTGTTATGGCTAGAAAATTTTTTTTCTCGGATAAAACCGACGCACATGGAAGATGATCCTAATCAGACCTTCATGATGGCTGACCCAAGCTAGTTTGGTACTTGATTTATGCCAATTAGAGAAATCTCAGAATCTGCGTGACAACCTGCTACGAGCGAAAAAAGAAGAAAATAATAAATGTATCTCTCCAGATAAGACAGAAGGTAACAAACTATCACTCTAGATAAGATAGAAGATTATAAGCATATCACGCCCGATAAAGCAGGGCTAACCATATGATTTTCTTTTCTCCTCATAGCACCTCAGTCTCTGCCTGTAAATATAGGCCCATAGAAAATCTCCAAGATATGGAAAAACTTCTCTCATAAAACGCTCATTCCTTCCCTTTTGTTTTAAATATCTGATTTGAGTGTCGGAAGGTCTCCATCGAAACCAACTTCGATCAGAGATTTATCTTATAGGTCCTACCATTGCCATCCTGGCATTGTCGATCTACAGTCGCCACCTAGCTCCAGCCAATCCGATCCAAAATAGATTTCTGCTACAACATATTGACGCTAGAGAAAGGGGCAATCCCATTTACGGGAAGAAGTAAGCATTCAATGAGATGAGCTTCATTGCACCACTCCAATGCCGACTGGATCGATCTGATCATCCACAGATTGGCCAGACGCAGATCAGGGCCGTCCATCTATAGATCGATCGATGTTGATCAAATCTGACTGTCCAAATCTGACTACCTTTAAATCAGTTAGATGCCGATCAGATTTGATTATCTCCAGACTAGCCATATGCCGATCAGATTAGATCAAATCAGTTAATTTTCTCAAGGCTATCCTAGTCGAGCACAACGTTGGGGAGCTCAAATAGGGAAGGAGATCGTAACATCTAGATAAAAAAGGAGGATCCAAATAAGAAATGAGATTGTGATGTCCAAGTAAGGAAGGAGATTACGGGAATCTTTCGATTCTTGAATCATTCTTGTTTTCTTGTCTTTGTTCAAAATTTAATTTGTATTTGTTATTGATAGAAAATTCTTTCCTCAGTTAAAGCTGACGCATAGAGAAGCTAGGCCTAATCCAACCTTGATGCTAGCCGATCCTTGGGACCTGAGCCAACCTTATCCGGTATAACAGAAAAGATTGACCTTCAGCCTCCACACAAATCTTTAAATCCTGTGACCACCAAAAAAAGCTGATGATGAGCGGATAAGGAAGAATTAACAAACATATCTCTCCAGATAAGAGAGAAAATAGTAAGCATATCTCACCTAATAAGTCAAGGCTAACTGTTTGATTCTCCTTCTCATGGCTCTTCAGCCTCTGTCTATAAATAGAGACTTATAGAGGAATCCCAAGGTACGCACATTCTCTCTCCCACTCACTCTTGCCCATTCATTCCAGAGATCTGATTGAGTATTGGAGGGTCTCCATCGGAGCCAATACCTATTGGAGACTTATCTTGTAGGTCTTGCTACCGTCATCCTGTCATCGCCAACTTGTGATTGCCACCTGACTCTAGCCGATCCGATCCAAGATGGATTTCTATTGCAACAGATTAGTGTTAGAAGAAGGGCTAGGCTTGTTTATGGAAAGGAGCAAGCATCTAATCAAAGGAACTTCATTATGTCTCTCCAATGCCACCAAGTTCTTGACAACCAGATCGGTCGGACATCGATGAGATCTAGGCTGATCATCTCCAAATCGGCCAAATGTCAGTTAGATTTGACCATCTCAACATCGATTGACACTGATCATATTTGATCGCCTCCAAATCGATCAATGCCTTCCAAGCTATCCTAGTTGGGCTCAAAACTAGAGGGTTGTGGATCCAAATGAGAAAGGAGATCATAGCATCTAGATAAGGAAGAAGATCGCAGTATCAAAGCAAAGAAGTAGGGTCCAAATAAGGAAGGAAATTATGAAAGTCCCTTAGTTTTCAAGTCATCCACATTTTTTTATTTCAAAATTTAAATTCGTGGAGGGATCCAAACAAACAAGAAGATCATGACAGATCAAAATCCAAACAAGGAAGAAGATTACGGGAATCCCTCTATTTTCATATCGTCCACACTTTCTCATTTCAAAATTTGAATTCTTGATGAGACTTAGATAAAAGAAGGAGATTGCAATAGATTAAAATCTAAATAAGAAAGGAGATTATGACAGAAGCAAAGGCATTCTAAGAGAACAAGCTCTAAGAGGGAGAAACTCCCACAACTCAAAACTCTTATGGTAAGAGGCTTTCAAACCCTCATCCATCATTCCACTTTCTTGCCTTCTTGTAGGAGCATAGGTCTTTGAGCATTGATCTGAGGTGATGATCAAAGCTGAATCGAGGTGAAGATCAAACCGATTCGAAGTGAAAATCAAGGCCGATTCAAGGTGAAGATCAAGGATGAACTAAGATGAAGATCAAATCGATCGATCCGAAGAAAAAATCAAGACCGATCTGAGGTGAAGATCAAGGCCAAACCAAGATGAAGATCAAATCGATCCGAGGTGAAGATCAAGGTCGAACCAAGGTGAAGCTCAAGGTTGAATTGAGGTAAAGATCAGATTGATCTGAGGTGAAAATCAAGATCGAGCCAAGGCAAAGATCAAGGCCGAGTCGAGGTAAAGATCAAATCGATCCAAAGTAAAAATTAAACTCGATCTGAGGTAAAGATCAAGGTCGAACCAAGATGAAGATCAAATCGATCTGAAGTAAAAATCAAGGCTGATCCGAGGTGAAGATCAAGGCCGAGCCAACACAAAGATTGAAGTCGACCATTCAAAAATGGATCTCCAAAGGATAATCCTCCAAAAGTGAACTCTTGAAAGCCAAACTCCCAAAGGTTGATCTCCCAAAGCCAAGCTCTTAGAAGTCAAAATGAAAAGACTGATTTAAGAACGCCAACTAATAAAGGTGAACTAGAGGCAAATTGACTAAAATAGAATAACATGACTCTAATCATCTATTATCTTCTTTACTTCAAAGCTTGACTTAAGAATCAAAAGGCCCAGCCAGAGCTGATCCGATGAGTTCTCTCATTCTTTATGCAGATCTGCAACTTAATGATCCGATAACACTCCTTACCCATAGATAAGTCGAGCAAAGGCCATAACGACAATAACTAAAAAGTATCGAGTGGAGCCCACAAACTTCAAGTCATCTAGACCAAAGACCTTGACGATCAAGAAGCGAGGGCTAACCATGAAGGATCCTCGGAGGTCCCTCGTTCATAAATGAGCTGAGCCGATAAAAGATTCTTGATCATATGCAAATCGAGGGCTAACCATGAAGGACCCTCAGAGCCCACAAATACAAATTATCAGGGTAGAAAACCTTGATGATCAAGAAGCAAGGGCTAACCTGAAGGACCCCGAGAGGCCCCTTATTCTTAAATGAGCTAAGTCGATGAAAAATTTTTGATCATATGAGAAGTGAGGGATAGCCATGAAGAACCATCAGAGCCCATAAATACAAGTTGTTAGGGTCGAAGACCTCGACGACTAAGAAGCGAGGGCTAACTTGAAGGACCCTCGGAGGCCTCTCATTCTCAAATGAGCTGAGCCGATAAAAAATCCTTGATCATACGAGAAGCCAGGGCTAACTACAAAGAACTCTCGGAGCCCACAAATCCAAGTCATCTGGGTCGAGGATCTCAGTGGCCAAGAAGTGAGGGCTAACCCAAAGGACCCTCAGGGGCCCTTCATTCCTAAAACGAGCTGAGCCAACGAAAAATCTTGATCGTGCAAGAAGCAAAGGCTAACCACAAAGGACCCTTGAAGCCCATAAATCCAAGTCATCCGGATCGAGGACCTCAGCAGTCCAAAAGTGAGGGCTAATCTAAAGGACCCTCAGAGGCTCCTCATTCCTAAAACAAGCTAAGCTGATAAAAAATCTTGGTCATGCAAGAAGGACCTCAGCGGTCAAGAAGCGAGGGCTAACCACGAAGGACCCTCGAAGCCCATAAATTCAAGTCATCCGGATCAAAGACCTCAATGGTCAAAAAGTGAGGACTAACCTAAAGGACCCTTAGGGGCCCATCGTTCCTAAAATGAGCTAAGCCAACAAAAAATCTTGATCGTGCGAAAAGTGAGGGCTAACCACAAAGGACCCTTAAAGCCCATAAATCAAAATCATCCAAGTTGAAGATCTCGATAGCCAAAAAGTGAGGGCTAACTTGAAGGACCCTCGGAGGCCTCTCATTTCTAAAATAAGCTAATTCGACAAAAAATCTTGGTCATATGACAAGCGAGGGCTAAGCACAAAAGACTCTTGAAGCTCGCAAATATAAGTCATCCAGATCGGAGAACTCGGATGACTAAGAAGCAAGGACTAAACCCAAAAGGCCCTTGAAGATCTCAGATAACCATAAGTGAAGGAAGCCCATCATCCCTAGGATGAGCTGAGCTACGAGCAATAATGGCAAAAAGAATCCTTGGAGGATCAAAATATTAGAAATATCGATATGAGCTGAGGAATTATTACACATACTTAGTGCTACCCCAAGGATGTGCCAAAGAATATGCTACCTCCAAGAGACCACTTAAAGGTGTCTGAATACCTCGGCCTACATAATTTGACTTGAGATAGGTTAAAATGATGCTACAATCTCCACGTATCAGATATCTAAATCAGAATTGATGTCGGCTACTAAAAGCTAATGTACTCTCTGACTGATCTATTTCTAGTTTAGACTCAAGAGTAGGGGGCTTATGTTATGGGTAGGAAACTCTTTCCTCAATTAAAGCCAACATATAGGGAAGCTGGGCTTGATCCAACCTTGATGCTAGCCGATCTATGGTACCTAAGCCAGCTTGTGTGGCACAACAGGAAAGATTGACCTTCAACCCCATGCCAAACTTCAAATCCCATGACCATCGAGAAGACCTGATGATGAGTGGATAAGAAAGAAATAACAAATATATTTCTTCAAATAATAGAGAAAATAGCAAACATATCTCGCTTAGTAAGTCAAGGCTAACTGCCTTTTTTTTTTCTTCACACGATTTTTCAGCATCTGTCTATAAATAGAAGCCCACAAGGGACCCCCATAGTACACACATTTTCTCTCCCACTCACTCCTTTTCATCTATTCCAGAGATCCAACTTAAGCGTCGGAGGGTCCCTATCGGAGCCAACTCTGGTTGGAGATTTATCTTGTAGGTCCTACCACTGCCATCCTATCGTTGCCAACCTATGGTCGCCGTCCGACTCCAACCAACCCGACCTAAGATGGATTTCTGCCGCAACAGTATTGTAGATAAAAAAGGAGGATCCAAATGAGGAAGATCACGACATCCAAGTAAGAAAAGAGATTGTGGGAATCCCTTAATTCCCGAATCATTCTTGCTTCCTAGTCTACATCCAAAATTTAATTTGCATTCTTGATAGGATCCAAACAAGGAAGCAGATCGTAACATCCAGATAAAAAAGAAGGGTCCATATGAGGAAAGAGATCATGATGTCCAAATAAGGATCCAAATGAGGTAGGAGATCGCGACATCTAGATAAAAAAGGAAGATCTAGATGAGAAAGGAGATTGTAATGTCTAAATAAGGAAAGAGACTACGGAAATCCCTTGATTTCCAAATCATTATTGCTTTTCTGTCCATTTTTCAACAAAATCCAAATAAGGAAGGAGATTATGAAAATCCCTTGATTTTCAAATCATCCACACTTTCTTATTTCAAAATTTAAATTCATGGAGGGATCCAAACAAAGAAGAAGATCACGATAGATGAAAATCCAAATAAGGAAGGAGATTATGGGAATCCCTCGATTTTCAAATCATCCATGCTTTCTCATTTTAAAATTTAAATTCTTGGTGGGATCCAAACAAAAAAGAAGATCATAACAGATTAAAATTTAAACAAGGAAGAAGATCATGACAGAAGCAAAGGCATTCCAAGAGAACAAGCTTTAAGAGGGAGAAACTCCCACAACTCAAAATTCTTATGATAAGAGGTTTTCAAACCCTCATCTATTATTCCATTTTCTTGCCTTCTTTAGAACCACAAGTCTTTAAGCACTGATCTAAGGTGAAGATCAAGGCTGAACCAAGGTGAAGATCAAGGTCAAATCGTGGTGAAGATCATACTGATTTGAAGTAAAAATGAAGATCAATCTAAGGTGAAGATCAAATCGATCTGAGGTGAAGATCAAATTGGTCACCTTTGATCTGAGGTGAAGATCAAATCAGTCTGAGGTGAAGATCAAATCGATCTGAGATGAAGATCAAACCCAAACTGAGGTCAAAATCAAACCAATCCGAGGTGAAAATCAAAGTCGAGCCAACACAAAGAGCAAGGCTGAGTCGAGGTATAGATCAAATCGATTTGAAGTAAAAATCAAAGCCAACCCGAGATGAAGATCAAGGCTGAACCAAGGTGACGATCAAACCAATCTCAAGTGAAAATCAAAGCCGATCCGAAGTAAAAATCAAGATCGATCTGAGGTGAAGATTAAGGCCAAATCGAGGTGAAGATCAAATAGATCCAAGGTGAAGATCAAGGGCAAACCAAGGTGAAGATCAAATTGATATGAAATAAAAGTCAAGGTCAATCCAAGGTGAAGAGCAAGGCTGAACTAAGATGAAGATCAAACAGATTCAAAGTGAAGATCAAGATCAAGCCGACATAAGGATCGAATTCAATCATCCAAAACTTGACCTCCAAAGGTCGGCCCATCAATAGTAAGCTCTTGAAAGCCAAACTCCCAAAGATCGATCTCTCAGAGTCGAGCTCCCAGAAGCCAAAATGAAAAGATTGATTTAAGAATGCCAACCAATAAAAGCTGATAGAGGCAAACTGATTAAAATAGGGTAACATGACTCTAATCATGTGTTATCTTCTTTGCTCCAAACCTCAACTTAAGAATCAGAAGGCCTAGTTAGGGCTGATCTAGTGAGTTCTCTCATTCTTTGTGCAGATCTGTAACTCAATGGCCCGATGATACTTCTTGCCCACCAGCAAGTTGAGCAAAGGCCACAACGACAATAGCCAAAAAGCATCGGGTGGAGCCCATGAACTTCAAGTCATTTGGTCCGAAGACCTCGACAATCAAGAAGCGAGGGCTAACTTGAAGGACCCTCAGAGGCCCCTCAAATGAGCTGAGCCGATGAAAAATTTTTGGTTGTATGAGAAGTGAGGGCTAACTATGAAGGACCCTCAGAGCCCACAAATACAAGTTGTCACGATCGAAGACCATGACGATCGAGAAGAAAGGGTTAACCTGAAAGACCCTTGGAGGCCTCTCATTTTGAAACAAGCTGAGCTGATGAAAAATTCTTGGTTATGCAAGAAGCAAGGGCTAACCATGAAGGGCACTCAAAGCCCACGGATGACCATGAGTGAAGAATGCACTCATCCCAAAGATGAGTAAACCAAAAGTCACTAACGACCATGAGTGAAGAATGCCGCTCGTTCCAAAAGCAAGTAGAGTAAAAATCACTGATGATTATGATTGAAGAATGCCGCTCATCCCAAGATGAGTAAAGCAAAAATTGTTGATGACTTTGAGCAAAGAATGTTGCTTGTCCCAAGGTGAATAGAGCAAAAATCATGGGTCATTTGAGAAGCGAGGGCTAACCCAAGGAGTTTCTCGAAGGTGCTTCGTCACCACGATGAAGTTCGCCATGATGATTAGGCACTTCATCACCTTGACAAAGCCCATCGTGATGAGAAAACTCTTCATCTCCATGATGAAGCCCCCCACTATTCTAGGTGCTTCATCATCAATATAGCTGCATCGACTTCATCCGACAATCTCCGTACATCAGATGGCTGAATCAGGGATAGCATCGGCTATTATATGTACTTTCTTCATCTAACCTAATTCTAGTTTGAACCCGAGAGTAGTGGGCTTATGTTATGGGTAGAAAAATTCTTTCCTCGAATGTAGTGGACACATCAGGAAGGTAATCTCGATTCGACTTTGATGATGGTTGGTTTATGCCAACTAGAAAAATCTTAAAATCCGCATGACAACCTGCTATAAGTAGATAAGAAAGAAAATAATAAACATATCTCTCCAGATAAGAAGATAACAAACTATCTCTGCAGATAAGGTAGAAGATTATAAGCATATCATGCCTGATAAAGCAGGGCTAACCACCTGATTCTCTTTCCTCCTCATGGCACCTTAGCGTCTACCTATAAATATAGGCCTACAGGAGATCCTTAAGGTATGAAAAATCTACTCTGACAAAATGCTCACTCCTTATCTATTTCAGAGATCTGACTTGAGCATCAGAGAGTCCTTGTTGGAACCAACTCCAGTCAAAGACTTATCTTGCAGATCCTGCCACTGCCATCCTACTGCTACGAACCCGTGGTCATCACCCAGTTCCAGCCAATCCAACCCAAGATGGATTTTTATTGCAGTAGATTGGTGCTAAAGGAAGGAGCAGCCCCATTTATGGGAAGGAGTGAGCATTCATTGTGACAAGCTTCATCACACTACTCCAATGCCAATTAGATCCAATCATCTTCAGATCGACCAGATGCAGATCAGGGTGGACCATCTATAGATCGGCCGATATTGATCAAATCTGATTGCATTCAAATTGATCAGACATGGATCAGATTCGATTACCTCCAGATTGGCCATACACTGATCAGATTAGATCAGTTTGGTTAATGCCCTCCAGGCTATCCTAGTTGAGCTTAATATTGGGGAGCTCAAACAAGAAAGGAGATCACAACATCCATATAAAAAGGAAGGATCCGAATGAGAAAGGAGATCATGATATCCAAAAAAAGAAGATGATTATGGAAATCCCTCTATTCTCGAATTATTCTTGCTTCCTTGTCTATATTCAAAATTTAATTTGTATTCATGACAGGATCTCAAGCGAAGAAGGAGATCGCAACATCCAGATAAAAGAGGAGAATCTAAATGAAAAAGGAGATCGCGACATCCAAATAAGGAAGGAGATTGCAAGAATCCCTCGATTCTCGAATTATTCTTACTTCCATGTCTATTTTTAAAATTTAATTTAAATTTTTGATAGGATCCAAATAAGAAAGAAGATCGCAACATCCAGATAACAAAGGAGGATCTGTATGAGAAAGAGATCGCAATGTCTAAATAAGGATCCAAATGAGGAAGAAGATCGTGACATCTAGATAAAAAAGGAGGATCTAGACAAGGAAGGAGATCGCAATGTTTAAATAAGGAGACTATGGGAATCCCTTGATTTCCAAATCATTCTTATTTTTTCATCCATATTTCAAATTTGAATTTTTGATGGAATCCAAACAAGAATGGAGATCCTGACAAATCAAAATTCAAACAAGAAAGGAGATTATGGAAATCTCTCGAATTCCAAAACATCCACACTTTCTCATTTCAAAATTTGAATTCATAGAGGATCCAAACAAAGAAGGAGATCACGACATATCAAAAACCAAACAAGAAAGGAGATTATGGAAATCCCTCGATTTTTGAATCATCTATGCTTTCTCATTTTAAATTTTAAATTCTTGATGGGATGCAAACAAGGAA
Source organism: Elaeis guineensis (assembly GCF_000442705.2). NCBI lineage: Eukaryota > Viridiplantae > Streptophyta > Magnoliopsida > Arecales > Arecaceae > Elaeis > Elaeis guineensis. The sequence continues at coordinate 70,865,464 of NC_025995.2, read as the reverse complement.
GAAGATCTTGATAGATTAAAATCCAAACTAGAAAGAAGATCACAATAGAAGCAAAAGAATTTTAAAAGAACAAGCTCTAAGAGGGAGAAACTTCCACCACTTAAAACTCTCATGGCAAGAGGTTTTCAAACTCTCATCCATCATTTCACTTTTTTGCCTTCTTGCAGGACCATAGGTTTTTGAGCATGGCGAAGATCAAGGCCGAACCAAGGTGAAGATCAAACTGATCGAAAGTGAAAATCAAGGCCGAATTGAGGTGAAGATCAAATCGATCTGAAGTGAAAATCAAGGCCGATCAAAAGTGAAAATCAAGGTTTATCGGAGGTGGAGATCCAGGCTGAACCAAGGTGAAGATCAAATCAATCCGATGTAAAAATCAAGATTGATTCAAGATGAAGATCAAGACCGAACCAGAGATGAAGATCAAATCAGTCTGAGGTAAAGATCAACACAGAACCAAGGTGAAGATCAAACAGATCTGAGGTGAAGATCAAGGCCAAACCGAGGTGAAGATTAGATCAATCCGAGGTAAAAATCAAGGCTGAGCCAAAGCAAAGATCAAGGTCAAGTTGAGGTAAAGATCAAACCAATCTGAAGTAAAAATGAAGGCCGATTCAAAGTGAAGATTAAGGCTAAACTGAGGTAAAGTTCAAATCGATCCAAAGTTAAAATCAAGGCCGATCTGAAGTAAAAATCAAGGACAAACTGAGGTGAAGATCAAATCTATCCGAGGTGAAGATCAAGACTGAACCAAGATGAAGATCCAACCGATTTGAAGTGAAAATCAAGGTCGATCCAAGATAAATATCAAGGTCGAACCGAGGTGAAGATCAAACTAAATTGAAGTAAAGATCAAGGTCGAGCCGAGGTGAAGATCAAATCGAGCTGACATAAAGATCAAAATCGATCGCCCAAAAATTGACCTCCAAAGGTCGACCTCCCAAAAGTGAGCTCCTGAAAGCTGAACTCTCAAAGGTCAACTTTCTAAAGCCAAGCTCTCAGAAGCCAAAATGAAAAAATTGATTTAAGAATGCCAACTAGAGGCAAACTAACTAAAATAGGATAACACGACTCTAATTATCTATTATCTTCTTTACTCTAAAGCTCAACTTATGAATTGGAAGGGTTAGCTAGAGCTAATCTAGGGAGTTCACTCATTCTTTGTGCAGATCCATAACTCAACGGCCCAATAACACTCCTTGCCCGTGGGCAAGTCGAGCAAAGGCCACAACGACAATAGCCAAAAAACATCGAGCGGAGCCCACAAACTTCAACTCATCCAGACTAAAGACCTCAACAACCAAAAAGTAAGAGCTAACTTGAAAGACCCTCGGAGGCCCCTTATTCTTAAATGAGCTGAGCCGATGAAAAATCTTTGGTCATATGAGAAGTGAGGGCTAACCATGAAGGATCCTTATAGTCCACAAATATAAGTTGTCAGGGTCGAAGACCTCAACGATCAAGAAGCGAGGGCTAATCTGAAGGACCCTCGAAGGCCCCTCATTCTTAAATGAGCTGAGCTAACAAAAAAATTCTTGGTTATATGAGAAGCGAGAGCTAACCATAATGGAACCTTAGAGCCCACGAACAACCATAAGTGAAGAATGCCACTTATCTCAAAGGTGAGTACAACAAAAATCACTGACGACCATAAGCAAAGAATGCTGCTCATCTTAAAAGTGAGTAGAGCAAAAATCATTGATGATTATGAGTGAAGAATGTTTCTTGTCTTAAGATAAGTAGAGCAAAAATCATTGATGATCATGAGTGAAGAATGCCACTCGTCTTAAGATGAGTAGAGCAAAAATCATTGATGATTGTGAGCAAAGAATGTCGCTCATCTCAAGGCAAGTAAAGCAAAAATTGTTAGTCATTCGAGAAGCGAGGGGTAATCTAAGGAGTTCCTTGAAGGCACTTTGTCACCATGATGAAGCCTGCCATGATGATCAGGCACTTCATTGCCTCGACGAAGCTTGTCTTGATAAGAAGGCACTTCATCTCCATAACAAAGCTTGCCGTTATTTCGAGCACTTTATCACCAATATAGCTGCATCGACTTCATCCGACAATCTCCATACATTGGATGGTTGAATTAGGGATAGCGTCGGCTATTACATGTACTCTCTTCATCTGACCTAATTCTAGTTCGAACTCGAGAGTAAGGGGTTTATGTTATGGATAGAAAAATTCTTTCCATGGATAAACCCAATGCACAGGGAAGATAATCCCGATTTGATCTTGATGATGGCTAACCCAAGCTGATTTGGTATTTGATCTACACCAATTAGAAAAATCTCAGAATCTACATGATGACCTGCTATGAGCAGATAAGAAAAAAAATAATAAATATATCTCTCTAGATATGATGAGAGATAACAAACTATCTCTCCAGATAAGATAAAAGATTGTAAGCATATCACATCGATAAAGCAGAGCTAACCACCTGATTCTCTTTTCTTCTCACGGCACCTTAGCGTCTACTTATAAATATAGGCACATAGAGGACCCCCAAGGTATGGAAAAACTTTTCTCACAAAATGCTCACTTCTTCCCATCTATTTCAGAGATCTGACTTGGATGTCAGAGGGTCCCCACTGAAACTAATTCTGGTCGGAGACTTATCTTGCAGGTCTTGCCACTGCTATCCTGCCATTACTAATCTGCGATCGCCATCCAGCTCCAACTAACCCGAACCAAGATGGATTTCTACTGCAGCAGATAGGTTGGCGAGTTAGCTGCAAACAATGATAGTGATGAACATTAAAAAACATTGATTGCTCATAGTTTAATATCTTGGTTAGTGTTGACATTGAGAGGCTAACTTTGTTATGCCCCACCTCCATCCTAAAACTTTTAAATGATGGTCATAATGACAATAAAAACTTGAGATAACATAAGGGTATTTTTGTTTCTTGGAACCAACTAAGAGACATCTGATTTTTGTGTTCTAGATCTCCTAATTATCATCATTAATTTTGTGTCTCTTTATGTTTTTGAGAAATAGGTCTCTCATTATGTGGATAATTGCTTCTTGATCCTATAATAACAACTTCTGTTGGCTAAAAATCTTGACTTGAATTGATAGAATTTAAACCTACACATTGAAAACTTCATATAGTATAGACCAAAGGGATTTCATTTTTGTATGGTCTTCATTCAATCAACCTAAATTAGACCTAATTTTCACATGATTTCATAGCTCTATAACTAGATTTGTTTGATTCTTTAGGCTGATTTATACAAATTTAATCTAATTTTGAAGACCTAACCTGGATCATCTAAATTTATAGACTAGATTAGACTCGATTTTAACCTTGTCACAATGCATTATAATAGCATCTCATCAGATAATTAGAATTTAAAGACCATAGCCTAGTCTCGCTTTAAATAAAACATGTTTACCTAAACCTACTATTTAAACAAGAGATATATATTGTTTGAATCCTATTATTTTGGGGCTAAATGCATACAAAAATATGATTACTCTGCAACCACCAAAACGATAATTAGTCATACCCTATCAGCCTTTGATTTATATTGGCAGCTTCTGTTGGTCATTCCTTCACTCATTTGGCTTACAATATGGTCCTCTGTCCTTGAAAATTTGAGACTAGTGTGATCACCTCGGTCTTCTATCAATTGATGGCTAAGACTTGATCTTTCGACCTACTTAACTACATCATGTGAGAATCCTACATGTTCGATTTGGATTTCCATCCTTCGTATGATTTTACAATTGTACTCTACCCAATCTTAGAAAGAGTCATGTGATTCTCTTTCATTTTGAATCTATCAAACTTAATCTACATAGCACTTGCTCCTAATTGCCAGCTAAATTATTGAGATGTGATATAAGTAATGACCTTTATATCTCATTGATCGAGGATCCTCCCTACTACTTGCAAAATAAAAATTCTGCCATTATGGTTTTGATCCACGAACAAAGAGCTGCTCTTTTATCGAAATATCACCTTCAATAATCTACTCATATCTCTTTTGACTCCATTGAACCTTTCTATGCTGCTACATCTCCTGATGTGAAATACTTCGGATACTAAGATAGCTTGCATACTATTCGAAGGATTCACTAAATGCGTGGGGATTTGGCATTATCTTCCATATTGATAGAGATTTTGATTTACCTTTTACGAAGGTATATTTTTCCTTTTTATATAGGCTTTGTATCTCTCTCTTTGGTACTTATTCTTCTGAAGGAAAAGAAACTGTTTCTCCTTGAAAAGCCCAGGTTGCATCTAAAAATTTTTTCTATTCATCTACATGATTAAGGATCAAATTCTTACCTAATTAGCAGTAGAACCAAAGATCAAATCTCAAATTATCTGATATAAATCTTTATGGAGGTCTGGATGTGCAGACCCTCTACTTCGCATGCACGTCAGGCGCTGCAGGAAAGCCGGATGAACTCCAATCCAATTATCTTTGCAACTCAATCAATCGAGAGATGAGATATGCTGGTATGATACTTCACACCAGCAGGTGGGATGCCCAAGATGGATCCATGCCCGAGGGAAGAGGGGCAGCAATAAGAGGAGAGGGCAAGGGGGAAGAAGGGACCTCTCTCTCTTCTCATGCCTCTCTCTCTCTTTCTCTCTTCTCTTGATCTAATTTGTTTGATATGCATCCATAGATAGAGATCCTCTCTATTTATAAATGATTTTTATAAGCCAATAAGTGTAGGAGTCCTAACTCAAATCTGATTTGAATCAGTCCAATACTCATGAAAGAAGGATTCCTATATGAGATACAATTGCTATCACATATGACAACCAATTTGCATCCACTCTCTCACCCACATGGGATGCCCCAAATGAGCAAAGCTCTAGGTGTTCGTCTGCCCATAATAGAGAAAAATCTCAATGCAAGTGAAAATACTCATATCTCATCAAAAATAGATCCGATTCGAATCTAATTCGAAGCTGGTTCGAAATGATTTCGAAAGGCTATTAATTCCAAACTCTTTAGAATTTTTGTACCAAATCTAACTTAAATTTTAGATTTAATTAAGACTAATTAATTCAGATCTAATCTAAAATTAATTAGTACTTAAATATAATTTTTTATATGCTCCATAGATCACAGATCAAAAACTATTCATCCCCAGGATCGAACCTGAACCTCATGTATAGTGCTAGCTAGACATAGTCAACTCTTTAATTCTATTTGACTCATAACTTAATTCTCAATCAAGTTAGCTTATATGTTCAATCAAATCAAGTACTTCCAAATTGAACATATAAATATAGGTCAATTTCTTCCTACTTTGTCTGATTTATATCTGTGACTCTATAGGTTCAAACACTAAGCCAGTAGTACAAGAATCAATTTTTGTACTAATCGAGATACCATCTAGCAATAATTTTCGATGTCCAGATAGGTCGAATTATCGTAAAAAAATATTACAGAACTCATATATATAGTTACTATATAATTCATCCTTTTGATCCTGAATACTCTAGGATGGTCTTAGGTTAACTATCAATCGAGATTGTTTCATCCGTATTGTATTTCAACCTTTCAAATTCATTTTATAGATTATGCTAGTCAAGGCTTTGCTAAATTAAAATATAATGATACATCAACTCCAATAATCTGGAGGGATCCATCCCATCTTGATCTACACATAGACTTCGCAAGTACTTAACTGTACCCAATAGTATTTTATCACTGCATTAAAAATTCAGATAGTCTGGCATCAAAGCATAGTGAGTTGCTTGCAAGTCACTATGGTGATTTCAGATCTGAAAGATACTTATACCCATGTGTTTCACGAGCAGCTCTTGACAGCAGAATGCTCAGTAGGTGAGTTACTTGTTCAATGATGATATACCTCTATATCTCACCTATATGCCATACTAGTGTCACCACACTCCTTGGTTAAGAGGACAATCAACCCATATAGCACACAATGACCTCTACTCGATAAACGTCATCATTCTATAATGATATATTATTTGATCGTTAACATGTTTAAGAACTATATGATAAATCTTCTCTTTATGCACACTAGCATAGTTCTAAGAACTTCATCATAGTATAAGAGTTCAAGGAAGATGTAACTTTATAATAAAAAATATCAGAATAATTTTTATTCAATAATCAATAATTCATATATAAGGATGAACTCAATCATCACACGATTGATTTTAGGGTATAATTTTCAACAACTCTCACTTGGACTAAAGCTAATCGAGACAGTATCTTATACCCATCTTTCATTTAAAATCATCAAATTATTTGATCTCGAGAGCTTTATTGAAGGGGTCAGCTAGAGTTTTCTTTCTGTCAATCTTCTGAAGCTCGACATCATCTCGATTCATGATTTTTCGTACCGAATGATAGCGGTGCATAATATATTACAGCATCCGATGTAGCATTATATTTTACTTCGCATACAGAATTGACTATAGTATGTTGCTTGAAACTCTTCCAGCAAATAGCTCCTTCATTCAAAGTAAATACGTAGTCCGACACACTTCTGATGTTATCATAATTTGACTAAAAATTGAAATTAGTATATCCCACAAGTTTCAGATTAGTGTCTCCGTAGATAAGTCATTGATCTTTAGTATTTTTCAAATATTTAAGAATTACTTTCGCAATCTTCCAATGCTTCTCATCTAGATCAGACTGGTACCTACTCACTACCCCTAGTGAATAGGCCACATCTGATCTCGTACATGTTATAGCATACATAATAGATCCCACTACCGAAGAATTTGATATTCTACTCATGCATTCTCTCTCCTCAGGAGTTGTCGGACAATCCTTCTTGGAAAGAGTAATTTCAAGACCTATAGAAAGATAGCCTTTCTTCAAATTATCCATATTGAACCGCTTCAACAGGATGTCGATGTACGTGATTTAGGATAATCCAAGTAATTTTTTAGATCTATCCCTATAGATCTTCATCCCAAGGATGTAAGATGCTTCTCCCAAGTCCTTCATGAAGAGCTGTGATGATAACCACAGCTTCACACTGTAAAATCGAGATATCATTTTCTAGTAACAGTATATCATTCACATACAGCACAAAGAAGATGACTACAGAATCAGAAGCTCACTTGTAGATGTAAGGCTCTTCTCCATTCCTAATAAAGCCATGCATTTTGATCACTGTTGGGTATAAAATACCCACAGTCGAAATCCTCGATGGAATCGACTCCTACGGGAGCCGGGCTCCTCCATCGACAGCAGAACGGCTCCGCCCGGACTCCTACGGGAGTCGGGCTCCTCCATCGACAGCAGAACGGCTCCGCCCGGACTCCTACGGGAGTCGGGCTCCTCCATCGACAGCAGAACAGCTCCGCCCGGACTCCTACGGGAGCCGAGCTCCTCCATCGACAGCAGAACGGCTCCGCCCGGACTCCTACAGGAGCCGGGCTCCTCCATCGATAGCAGAACAGCTCTGCCCAGACTCCTACGGGAGTTGGGCTCCTCCATCGACAGCAGAACGGCTCCGCCCAGACTCCTACGGGAGCCGGGCTCCTCCATCGACAGCAGAATGGCTCCGCCCGGACTCCTACGGGAGCCGGGCTCCTCCATCGACAGCAGAACGGCTCCACCCGGACTCCTACGGGAGCCGGGCTCCTCCATCGACAGCAGAACTGCTCCGCCCGGACTCCTACGGGAGCCGGGCTCCTCCATCGACAGCAGAACGGCTCCGCCCGGACTCCTACGGGAGCCGGCTCGCTCCGCCATCACAGCAGCACAGGCTCCGCCCGGACTCCTACGGGAGCCGGGCTCCGACCTCAGTATCAGCTGCTGGAGCCGGACTCCACCCACGACCTCAACCGAAAGGAGGACCCCTCCCGGACTCCTACAAAGGCCGAACTCCGACCACTGCCGAGCCTCGATCAACAGATCCGCGCCCCTGGCGATCACAATAACAACCATGATCCTGTTCCACTTCCTGTAGCGGATTCCGCGCGGCTCCATCACCCCCTGCGGCGGACCCATTACTCTCTGACAGGCTGTGTCAACGGCCATGATTCTGCTCCGCTCCCTGCGGCAGGTGCTGCACGATCCCACTACTCGCTGACAACTAGCGGCAACGGACGCCGCTCCACTACCTGCAACGGCCCTACGTGGCGGGCTATGACGATAGCCACGGGTCTACCCCACTATCTTTCGCAATCAATTCCCCTGACCATGGGTGGCCCACTACCATACGGTTACAAACATCGCCATCAATCCGTTGCCTCCTCCGCCTATAAAAGGGGGACCCAGATACGTTATTCTTTAAGCTCATTTTCCTATCTCAAAACTCTGCTAAATTCTCCGTTCGAGCACTCCATTCTTGTTGAGGCAGAGAACTGACTTTAGCGTCGGAGGGTCTTGCCGGAGCAACCCCACCTCTGGTTTAGACTTCCCTTGCAGGTCCCGGCGGCGACCGCGGCTTCCCCGACTCCAGCTTCTCCGGCGCAAGCAGATTTTTGCACCAACAGGATTGGCGCTAGAGGAAGGGGGTGTGTCTTCACACCACCCTTGTTCTTGAAGGAGCGCTCAACGGACCCGCTTCCGGCCATCTTTTCCAGCACCCAATCCTCTTTTCCCCATCCGATGCTCTCTCGCGAGGTTTCTGCACAACTACCTCCGGCTATGGTCGCCGATAAAGGGTGGCCGGGTGACCAGTCTCCGCCGGATTTCGTCAACGTCATCTCGGGGGAATCCCGGCAGGGGGCAATCAGCACATCAGCTGCATCCCTCAAGCGGCAAAAAGTTGAAGAACCCATAGCCTTCACTGAAGAAGACGCCCAGGGAGTCCAATTCCCTCATAACGATGCGGTCGTAGTTTCCTTGAACATAGCAAATTATGACGTCCGTCGCATTCTCATCGACAACGGAAGTTCGGCCGACATCTTGTTCTACAATGCCTTTTCAAGAATGGTCACTCTTGGCGGTCATCTAAGGCCGATTTGCTCCCCCTTAATAGGGTTTACTGGTGACGCCGTTCCGACGGAAGGAATGATAGCTCTAACTGTGACCGTGGGTCAGCATCCAAAGCAGTCCAGAGCCCTGGTGAATTTCCTGGTGGTAAAGGCGCCATCTGCCTACAATGCAATTCTTGGCCGACCCGGCCTCAATGCCCTCAGAGCCGTTGTTTCGACCTACCATTTGAAATTGAAGTTCCCCACCAACAAGGGGATCGGAGAAGTCCGAGGAGACCAAGCGCTGGCCAGGCACTGCTACAACATTGCCCTGCAAAGAAACGATCAAGCGGACCTCTGCCCGATCGACGGATTGGATGCGCGCGATGACCTCACTGAAGAGAGGGGCGGTCCAATCGAGGACCTAATACCAATTCCTTTGAATGATGGGAATGCGGAGCATGTGGTGTTAATTGGCTCCAACCTGGAGGAGGAGGTGCGGGCGCGTCTCGTGGATTTCCTCCAAAGGAATGCGGACGTTTTCGCATGGGTCCCGGCGGATATGCCGGGGATCGACACAGAAGTCATGGAACATCATCTGGCGGTCGACCCTAAACATCGGCCGACAAAAGAAAAAATCTGGAGTCATGCCCCGGAGAGGCAGAAGGCAATAGCCGAGGAAGTGGATAAACTTCTCAAGGCCGGATTTATCAAGGAAGTCAATTATCCTGAGTGGATCTCCAATGTTGTCTTGGTCAAGAAAGCAAATGGCAAGTGGAGGATGTGTATCGACTTCAAAAAGCTGAATAAGGCTTGCCCAAAGGACAGCTACCCCCTTCCCAGGATCGACCAACTGGTGGACGCTACCTCGGGCCATGAGCTTCTCACTTTTATGGACGCGTTCTCCGGCTATAACCAGATTAGAATGGCATTGGAAGATGAAGAAAAGATAGCTTTTATCACTAATCGCGGCCTTTACTGCTACAGAGTTATGCCGTTCGGCCTCAAGAACGCGGGCGCAACCTATCAGCGACTGGTGAACAAAATCTTCAAGGAACAGATCGGCCGAAACATGAAGGTTTACGTGGACGATATGCTCGTGAAAAGCAGGTCTTTCGAAAATCATGTCGCCGACCTCGAGGAAACCTTTGGTGCTCTTCGAAAGTATAGAATGAAGCTGAACCCGACCAAATGTGCCTTTGGGGTAACCTCAGGAAAGTTCCTGGGCTTCATGGTATCGGGGCGCGGGATCGAGGCCAATCCGGAGAAAATTTGCGCCATCCAAAATATGACCGCCCCAAGGTCGATCAAGGAGGTTCAGTGCCTCACGGGAAGAGTCGCGGCTCTTAATCGCTTTGTCGCGAGGTCGGCCGAACGATGTTTGCCCTTCTTTCAAACCCTCAAGCAGCCGAAGAACTTCTGTTGGACCCCTGAATGCCAACAGGCATTCGAAGAATTAAAAAGCTACCTTAGCTCGCCCCCACTGCTGGCGAAACCCGAGCCTAAGGAGGAACTATTTTTGTACCTGGCAGTCTCTCCCACAGCCCTTGCAGCTATCCTTGTCAAAGAGAAAATGAAAGTCCAGCGACCGGTCTACTACATTAGTCGCGTGTTGAGGGACGCCGAGTCCAGGTATACTAAATTAGAAAAACTGACCTACGCCTTGTTGATTGCAGCTCGGAGACTCCGGCCGTACTTTCAAGGGCACACGGTGACGTTACTCACCGATCAACCGATCAAGGCGGTTTTGCACCGAGCTGATCCTCTGGGAGAATGGCAAAATGGGCAATCGAGCTCACAGAATTCGACATCAACTACAAACCTAGACCGGTAATAAAGGCCCAAATATTGGCGGATTTCATATTAGAGTGCACCATCCCTGAGGAGGCCGAACCTGAGCAAAGCAGAGTTGATGACCTGAAGACTCAACCGAACTCCCCCGACGAAGAAGCCAGTTCCTCCGATCGCTTTTGGACCCTCCATGTGGACGGATCTTCCAACATTGCAGGCGCGGGTGCAGGCCTGATCTTGACTAGCCCGAAGGGAGTCGTCGCGGAGTACGCTCTGCGTTTCGAATTCCCCGCAACAAATAATGGAGCGGAATATGAAGCTCTGATCGCAGGATTGAGGATCGCCAGGGAGCTTGGAATAGGTCAACTCCGGGTGCACAGCGATTCCCAACTTGTGGTGGGGCAAGTTAGTGGGAGCTTTGAAGCGCGGGAGGACAGTATGGCCAAATATCTTGAGAAGGTGAAGGAGTTCACCCCTGCCTTTGGCAATTTCGACATCAGGCAAATTCCAAGGTTGGAGAATACCAGAGCCGATCTTCTCTCCAAACTGGCGACACCGGCTCCGGCCGAATTGCCCAAAGGCGTTCTCTTTGAAGTTTTAAAACATCCGAGTACGGAAGAACCGCGACTCGTAATGGAGATCGACCACGAGCCCAGCTGGGTCGACCCGCTGGTAACCTATCTTAGAGATGGGACTCTCCCCCAGGACACGAAAGAGGCCCGAAAACTCCGAAATCAAGCCTCCCGGTACGTCCTTTATGAAGGCAAATTGTACAAAAGATCGTACTCCTTGCCCCTCTTAAGGTGCCTCCGGCCCTCAGAAGCTGACTACGCTTTATGGGAAGTACACGAGAGAGCTTGCGGAAGCCATTTGGGTGCCAGGTCTCTATCCCACAAGCTACTCCACCAAGGGTATTACTGGCCAACAATGCATCATGATTCGATCGAATATGTCAAAAAGTATGATCGATGCCAGAGATACGCCAACGTCCAGAGACAACCTGCTACCGAGCTCACACCCTTGAGTGCCCCATGGCCTTTTGCACAATGGGGGATGGATATTCTTGGCCCCTTTCCCATGGCGTCCGGTCAAAGAAAATTCCTCCTTGTAGCAATCGACTACTTCACCAAATGGGTCGAGGCTGAGCCACTAGCAAAAATCACAGAAGCGAAAGTGCAAGATTTCGTCTGGAAATCGATCGTGTGCAGGTTCGGTTTGCCTAGAACCCTAATCACTGATAATGGACGGCAATTCGCGGGAGCCAGATTTGCTAAATTCTGTGAAGATCTAAACATCTCCCACAACTTCACATCAGTGGCCCATCCTCAGGCGAACGGCGAAGCTGAGGTAACTAACAGAACCCTTTTGCAGGGGATTAAGACAAGGCTCGAAAAAGCGAAAGGAACTTGGGCGGACGAACTTTATCATGTGCTATGGGCGTATCGAACCACCCAGAGGTTGCCTACAGGGGAGACTCCCTTTGCTTTAGCCTTTGGTACGGAAGCCATCATCCCGATAGATCTTAAACTCCCGTCGGCACGAATCGTGGCATTCGACGAACCCCAAAACGCACAAAGTCTCAAAGCCAACCTCGACCTACTGGAAGAAAGGCGGGAGATTGCTCAGGTTCGAATGGCAGCCTATAGACAGAAAGTTGCCCGATATTACAACGCCCGAGTCAAGAACAAGGCATTTAAAGCAGGAGATCTAGTGCTCCGACGAGCTGCTGTCTCGCAACCACAGGGCCAGGGGAAGCTTGCCCCAAACTGGGAGGGACCTTACGAGGTCAAAGAAGTAGTCCGGCCTGGAACTTATTATCTTAAGGAGCTCGGAGGAGCCGACCTCCCGCGACCATGGAGCTCAAAAAACTTACGGATGTACTACCAGTAATTTCATCCTAATCAAAAAATGCGCGCCCATTTGTCTTGGGACAATGTAAGCAAACTGTATCAAAAACAAGAGGGCAACCTTATAAAAGTCGAAGGCCCAGTTCTTTTAGACCGGATGAGGGGAGAGGCCTCGCAACGCCCATATGTGCCCCCACAGCCCTGTTAGGGACAGGAGGAGAACCTCGCCCTAACTTGAGCAAAGTCGAAGGCCCGGTTCTTTTAGATCGGATGGGGGGAGAGGCCTCGCAACGCCCATATGTGCCCCCACAGCCCTGTTAGGGACAGGAGGAGAACCTCGCCCTAACTTGAGCAAAGTCGAAGGCCCGATTCTTTTAGACCGGATGGGGGGAGAGGCCTCGCCCTAACTTGAGCAAAGTCGAAGGCCCGGTTCTTTTAGATCGGATGGGGGGAGAGGCCTCGCAACGCCCATATGTGCCCCAACAGCCCTATTAGGGACAGGAGGAGAACCTCGCCCTAACTTGAGCAAAGTCGAAGGCCCGGTTCTTTTAGACCGGATGGGGGGAGAGGCCTCGCAACGCCCATATGTGCCCCCACAGCCCTGTTAGGGACAGGAGGAGAACCTCGCCCTAACTTGAGCAAAGTCGAAGGCCCGGTTCTTTTAGATCGGATGGGGGGAGAGGCCTCGCAACGCCCATATGTGCCCCCACAGCCCTGTTAGGGACAGGAGGAGAACCTCGCCCTAACTTGAGCAAAGTCGAAGGCCCGATTCTTTTAGACCGGATGGGGGGAGAGGCCTCGCAACGCCCATATGTGCCCCCACAGCCCTGTTAGGGACAGAAGAAAAACTTCGCCCTAACTTGAGCAAAGTCGAAAACCCGATTCTTTTAGACCGGATAGGGGGAGAGGCCTTACAACGCCCCAATGTACCCCCACAGCCGTGTCAGGAACACGAGGAGAACCTCACGCCGGCTCGAGCAAAATGAAAGGCCCGGACTCCTACGGGAGCCGGGTTCTAACGGCAAAGAAGACTTTACCCGGACTCCTACGGGAGCCAGGTTCCACCAACAAAAAAGACATCACCCGGACTCCTACGGGAGCCAGGCTCCATCGCCGACATCAACTACAGGACAACCCCGCCCGGACTTCTACGGAAGCCGGACTTTGCCTATGACTTTGATTGCCGGAAAACTTTGCCCTGACTCTTACGAGAGCCGGGCTACTCCAACTTCAGGAGGGCTCCTCCGTTCGGACTATCAAGGGAACCAAACTTAGCCCCGACTTCAGCGGAGAAAAATCCAAGCAAAAAAGAAAAGCAAATAGTGCCCGAAAGCAACGGGAGCTCGAATCCCCGGGTTCAAGCCCTAGGTGGAATCTTGGGCCCAAAGGGCCCTAAGCAAACTTGACAAGTGGGTATCTTCGAACGGCATAAAAGCCGAAAAGGAGCTCGGCTAATGACGACCCCACATGAACTGAAGAGGTCGCCGACGACCTCGGGACGACGTAACACAGACGAAGAGAAAGAAAGGAAAATGAAGAAATTCGACAGACAACTATTTAACGCAAGATGCAGACGAGGTACCAAAATCTCTCTTTCATTTAACAAAAGTATACGTTACAGGACCTGGTGGGTCAGGGAAAAAAGAAGAAGAAAAAGAAGATACACGTCATCGCCAGTCTCGCAAGCACGGTTCGGGCAGGACGAACCGGAGGCCGCTCCGAGCTACGAACTCCTCTCTCCGTCTTTATCCTTCTCAGTCGCATTCTCCAGTGCGTGTAACAGCTCTCGCCCCATCTCGCCTCATTCTGTTTTCGAAGTCCCAACCTTAGCGGGAAAGGGGTGGGATAGATCTCCGGAGGCGGTAAGGGCAACGGCGGTAGTAGCGAAGACCTGTTTCAAGAAGAACCGTAGCCACTTCAGGAGCGGTAGCGACACCAGAGATGTGCCTCATCTCTGAATGCACCACGACGGCCGCCACCCAAGATGCTCCGGCAAGGTCGGCATGCGTTACTTCCACCGTCCCCACAACAAGTTCTACTGCCCCACCGTCGACGCCGACCGCCTCTGGTCTCTCGACCCCGACGGTGTCAAGGATCCCGTCATGGCTTATGACGACTGCTCTGCCCTCTTGACCGGTATCACCCCGCCTTGCTACTCTGAAATTCGCAGGCAGAATAACTTCATCGACAGCCCCCGTTATTAAACCCCTGTTGTTGAAGGAATTCTTCCTCCTGTTGTTGAAGGAATTCTTCCTTGGGCCCCCTTTAAAACGACGGAGATTCTCACCGGCCGCCATTCTCCTCCTCACCTTCCTCCAAGTCCTAAAAATTCCCTCAGGAACAGCCTCCCGGGTAGAGGACATGGTGCGAGGGAAGGAGACAAGGACTGGTGCGAGAGAAGCAAGACTCTCAGACGAAAGAAAAGCGCCAGGATGAAGCCACGAAGGGACTGAGGGGTTTAAATAGCCGACGGATCCTGGCACAGTTATGGCGGCGGGTATTCCTGGGCCAGCTGGTGTGCGCCACGTGTCACGCTTATCCCCTTCATCGCCATCGAGGGTTGACCGCTCATAAATTCCCGCGGCACGACGCTTGGGATCGTGTTTCAACGGGGGTTCCGAAAAGACTTTTCAGGTCACCTTCACTGAAAAGCGGACTCTGGTGTGCATGCATTAAATATCAAAATATTTGGAGACGGCAGTGCGCAGGATTCGAAGGGGCGATTCTGGCTGTGCACATCTCTCTCTGTGTGTACTTCCTTCGCTTGAAATTCAAACTCGGAAGTAGGGGGACTGGTGTTGGGTATAAAATACCCACAGCCGAAATCTTCGATGGAATCGACTCCTACGGGAGCCGGGCTCCTCCATCGACAGCAGAACGGCTCCGCCCGGACTCTTACGGGAGCCGGGCTCCTCCATCGACAGCAGAACAGCTCCGCCCGGACTCCTACGGGAGCCGGGCTCCTCTATCGACAGCAGAACAGCTCCGCCCGGACTCCTACGGGAGCCGGGCTTCTCCATCGACAGCAGAACGGCTCCACCCGGACTCCTACGGGAGCCGGGCTCCTCCATCGACAGCAGAACGGCTCCACCCGGACTTCTACGGGAGCCGGGCTCCTCCATCGACAGCAGAACTGCTCCGCCCGGACTCCTACGGGAGCCGGGCTCCTCCATCGACAGCAGAACGGCTCCGCCCGGACTCCTACGGGAGCCGGGCTCCGCCATCAACAGCAGCACAGCTCCGCCCGGACTCCTACGGGAGCCGGGCTCCGACCTCAGTATCAGCTGCTGGAGCCAGACTCCACCCACGACCTCAACTGGAAGGAGGACCCCTCTCGGACTCCTGCAAAGGCCGAACTCCGACCACTGCCGAGCCTCGATCAACAGATCCGCGCCCCCTGGCGGATCACAATAACAACCATGATCCTGTTCCAGTTCCTGTAGCGGATTCCGCGCGGCTCCATCACCCCCTGCGGCGGACCCATTACTCTCTGACAGGCTGTGTCAACGGCCATGATTCTGCTCCGCTCCCTGCGGCAGGTGCTGCACGATCCCACTACTCGCTGACAACTAGCGGCAACGGACGCCGCTCCACTACCTGCAACGGGCCCTACGTGGCGGGCTACGACGATAGCCACGGGTCTACCCCACTATCTTTCGCAATCAATTTCCCTGACCATGGGCGGCCCACTACCATACGGTTACAAACGTCGCCATCAATCCGTTGCCTCCTCCGCCTATAAAAGGGGGACCCAGATACGTTATTCTTTAAGCTCATTTTCCTATCTCAAAACTCTGCTAAATTCTCCGTTTGAGCACTCCATTCTTGTTGAGACAGAGAACTGACTTGAGCGTCGGAGGGTCTTGCCGGAGCAACCCCACCTCCGGTTTAGACTTCCCTTGCAGGTCCCGGCGGCGACCGCGGCTTCCCCGACTCCAGCTTCTCCGGCGCAAGCAGATTTTTGCACCAACAATCACCTTATCAAAATGCATGTTCCAACTCCTAGATGCCTGCTTAAGTCCATAAATAGACCTTTTCAGCTTGCACATTTTTGACTCATCTGTGGATATGAATCCTTCAAGTTGTATCATATGCACCTCTTCTTTCAGCTCTCTATTAAGAAAAGTAGTTTTGACATCCATCTGCCAGATCTCATAATCTAGGTGTGCAGCGATAGCAAGCATAATGCAGATGGACTTGAGCATAACCACAGGAGAGAACATCTCATCACAGTCAATACTATAATGCTAACGGTAACTCTTGACAACTAGATGGGTTTTATAGGTCTCTACCTTTCCATCTGCTCCTCTTTTTCTTTTGAAAATCTATTTACACCCTATGGATTTTATCCCTTTGGGTGGATCAACTAGTGTTCATGCACCATTGATCTCCATGGACTTCATCTCGAATTTTATGGCCTCCAGCCATTTCTAGAAGTCGGGCCTTTGCATAGCCTCTATATAGGTGATTGGATCCTCATCATTCTCATCAAGTTCAATGGGATCACCGTCTCGAACCAAAAAACTATAGTATCTGTCGGACTGACGTGGTACTCTACCAGATTTCCTTAATGGTGCCTCTACTGGCTCCAGATTTGATTCACCAATCAAATCTATTTCTGTGTGTGTCGGTCCTTCCACCTCATGAACTTCATCAAGTTTAATTTTATAGATATTAGCTTCTTCACCAAGGAACTCTTTTTTCAAAAAGACTGTTTGGCTGCTGACAAACACCTTTTGTTCTGTAGTGAGGTAGAAGTAGTATCCTTTAGTTTCCTTTAGGTATCCTGTGAACAAGCATCTATTGGACATTGGTCCAAGCTTATCTGTCTTTAAATGTTGAACATAAGCTGGACACCTCTATTTGAAAATGTATCCCGAAAAGCCAATCATCAAGCTGTTGACGGTTGAGCAACCAAGTATTATAATTGATTTGTTAATAAATAAAATATATTTGGTATTTTTATCATAAGCTTTCATCTTCTAATGAACTCCGTTGTTATGATGAAGTCCTTAGGACTATTTAGATTCGATAAAGAGAGGATTTATCGATTAGTCCTTAAAACAGTTCATGACCAAATGATAGGCTGTTAATAAGGACGACAGCTTCTATCGAGCATAGGTCGCTGTAGGCTATATGGGTTGGTTGTCCTCTTAACCAAAGAGTGTGGAGATACTGGTATGGCATACAGGTGAGATATACTGGTACATCATCATTGAACGTGACCAACTCCAGAGTATTCTACTGTCGAGAATGTCCCTGATGGGATATAGGTATAAGTGTCCTTTAGACTTGAGATCGCCTCAGTGACTTGCAAGCAACTCACTGTGCTTTGGTACTGGACTAATTGAATTTTTAATTCAGGGATGGAAGGCTTCTGGGCACAGTCAAGTACTTGAGAAGTCAGAGTGTGATCGAGATGGGATTGACCACTCCAAGAGTTGGAGAAGAATGAGTCGCTGTATTTCAATTTAGCAAAACCTTGGCCAGGGTAATCCATCAGATGGATTTGATATTTTGAAATATAATGTGGACAACCTGATCAGAGTCGACAGTTGAACTCTGGGGTGTCCTATGATCATTTTGGTCAAGGGGATGAATTATATGAAAACTATATCTGCATGGGTTCTAAGGATGTTGTTCTACACATTCGACCTATCCGGTCGTCGGGTACCATTGCTAGATGGTCACTTCGATTGGTACAAGAATTTATTCCTGTGCTACTGGCTTAGGTTCGGACCTATGAGGTCATACACATTAGAGTTTATGATCCGATCGGATGGTTGTTCAACGATTAAGAATCATTCTAGGGTTAAATGATCAATACGATTGACATTTAACCCAGTGCAAGTGTTGCAGGAGGATCGATTAGCAATTCGATTGCTAATTAGCTTAATTTGATTAAGTCAATGGACTGAGATTAAGTCTAATTAAATATGATTTAATTATATTTAGTTTGGGCTTGATTGGATCAAGTCCAATTGGTTTATTGGATAAGCCAAGTGCAAGGAAAAACTAGTCCTAGTTCAACTAGGACTTGGGTCAATCTAATTTCTAATTTGATTAGAAAATTAAATCAGATTTAAATCTAATTTAATCTGATTAAATTAGGTTTTTAATTGGGTTAAGATCTATTTTAATTGGGTTGATCTAATTTTGGTTTGATTTGGTTTGAGAAACCAAATTAAAATAAGTCATAAGATAGAATCCTAATAAGACTAGGATTCCACCTTGCGCCACATAAGCCTTCCCCACGCCCTCTCTCTCATTCAATGCCAATCTCCTCTTATTTTGTATGACAAAAGCCCTCTCCCAAGTCTCTTCTACGTTCACAAAAGATCTCCTCTCTTCTTTCTTACATGGAAGGTGGTTTGGATTAAATCAAAAAGGAATAAATTTGGATTTCGAATTCTATGAGATAAAGTTTTAGAAATCCAAAACTCTTTCAATTTTGCACTGAATCTATCCAAATTTTTTTTGAAATTTTCATGACTTTTAAGGTACACATTATGTACCCTTTGCTAGTGATCCATGTTTGAAAATAAGGAGGAGGTGCTGAAGAGTTGGGCGCCCCTTAACTTGCCATGTTTGGATAAACCTTGACTAGGTATTTGACCTAGACAAGGACTCTATCATATCTCTCTATATAAAACGAGTTTCTTCATAAAATTTTTGAAGAAGACAGAGATTTGAGGGACCTTTGGGCCATCCAAAAATTAGAGAGAAAGATCTTTGGGTCGTGGAGTATAATAGACACAAGATAGGGTGTCTAGAGAGAGAAACGAGAAGAAGAAGAGGGTCTTCTTCTAGGGTTGTTTGCTTTCATATCTTTCCTCCCTCCATCTTGAGTTTTCTGAGAGCATCTCAGATCTGAAACTCCTCTTTCTACTTTCCATCTTTGGAAGAGTCCAAATCAAGAAGAAGGAGGCACCTGATCAACCATCAAAGAAGGATCAGCGCAGTACTAGCATACTGTGCTGATTTCTTGAAGCAGGACTTCTGATCGAGATTCGTGGGCTCGTGTGGATGACTCCTAGAGGCCGGACGTATGTGTGGCTTGCAACATCATCCTCAAGCCCGGATCAGTGAGGTTAGAACATTTAACTTGCAAGGTAATAGATCTGATCTATTGTTTAATACATACATTAGATGTAGTATAGAAACATGTTGATATGATCAACATGTAGTTCATGCTATATTTATATATTTTAATTTTTAATTTAATGAAATATAATAATCATATAATTAGATCTTAAATCTAGAGATTCTCTAATTTTATAAAATAATTTTGATTTATTTTAGTCTTCCACTGTATGATCTTGAAAAAGTTTCAAGATCTAACCCTGAAACCCTAGATCTGGTTCCTACAATTGGTATCAGAGCCTAGATTCTTTATTACATGATTATTTATACATGCTTAGATTATTTCTTAGATTAGATCTAATTTATAATTTGATTATTAAATCTGAAATTAAAATTTTAGATCAATCACGAACTGCAAGGTTGTCCTGCTGTAAGGTTTACCCTTTATAGTGCAAAGGTTGTCCTAGTTTGTGTAGATCTATCTTTAATCATAAATTTGTTAGATATGATCTAGATTAAATTTATAATTTATTAGATTTAAAAGATATTTAAATCTAAAATAAAATCTCTTTGTTAATAATTTTTGTGCAAAGAAATTATTTAAAGTTGAAATTATTTCAATTACATAATCCTGTTTAGATTAGATCTAAAGTAGTTTCATGTTTATTTCACTTGTATCTTGATTATGAATCAAACATGCAATATGGTTGGCAGAATCATATTATAAAATTATTTTACAAATATGAAAATTATTTTTTTAAAAGCCAAACCCAATCCTCAGCCCAAAACTTAATTAAGAATTAAGAAGTTGTTTGATTAGATTATAGGATTGTGAATTGAAGAACCTAAGACATAAACCATAACACATTGGGTTAATGGGTTAGTGGGAATTAGGTCCATTAATTGGGTTAGACCTATGGTTAGATTGAAGATGGACTTAATTAGAGAATTGACTAAATCTAATCAATTGTTGTCTTAGATTAGGTCAAGGATTCTCTAGATCAATTACAATAGTTGTAGTTGGTCAAGTCCATGTCTTTAACGAGAACCAAATGGACTTGATTCTTGGCTAAGCGGTCTAGCACAAACTGTTAGGTTGATCTAATCGAAACTAATTAAACCAGTTGGTGTCTAAGGTAAACCAGACCGATGGTTTTTAATTGGGAGCCCGCTTACCTGGCCATTTCTGATGGTGTCTAAGGCAAGCTTTGGCAGATCCTCCCGCTGATCGAACTTACCTGACCTCTTGGTAAAATTATGTTTTGATCAGATCACTTGACTATTCGAGCTGACCCATGTCAGCTAGGTAAATCAGTGTGACTGATTTAGATGCTCCTAGACCAGCCCTTTTAATGATCTCCCTTAAGCTGACTTGGTGAAGCCAGTGGGAGGATCATAATAAGCTGGTTCATCTGACCTCATCCTCTATATTATTTAAATCTTTTAAAATTATTAGGTCTTAAAATAAAAAAGTTATGGAGATAACTGAGTCATAGCCTCCCATTAAGGTGTTTGATAATGAGTCCATTAACTCAATAATCATTACAGACCCAAAGGCCTGGTGCTTGTTGACTAATGGAATTATCACTCATCATATGACGACTTGGAAGTGTCTCTCTAATGGTGGTTAGGTGAGCCAACCAAAGTTGGACTTAATCATTCGTTGGTTAGATACACCAAGTATGATCATGTTAATGGTTGCCCCTAACCGGATCCTTTTAGTGGAGGCCAAAGCCTACTGATTAGATTTCTGGGGCAAAATTAAAATTACTAAAAATTATTTAGAGAAACAATTGGTTATGAACCTACCCTTAGATGTACATGGGTTGGCCAACCAAAGTTGGACTTGTGTGCAGTCTAAGTGGATTCTAGTACCCACTAAGGAATTAGGGTAATTCTTCGAATTGGAGGTAGAGGCTACCAATTCGAATAAAATAATGGGAGAAACCTTTTGATTATAGTCCAAATATTTAGGTTTAATGAATCAATTACTAATTAGGTTATGGTTCTCCTTAGTGCAAGTATGGCCACTTCCCTATCGCTCCGATCATTATTGGACAATAATAAGTTGGTGGGACCCAATTTCGGTAGCTGGTACCGAAAGTTGAAGATAGTCCTGGAGCATGAACGAATCCTATATGTGATAATGGATCCTGCACCTGAGAAGCTAGCTGTCAATGCACGTAGAACAGTCAGAGATACTTACCAAAAGTGGCTCAGTGATCGGACCACAGTGCGCTGCATCATGCTGGCTGCCATGAGCGATGAGTTCAGTCACAGATTCAAGATGGCTCAGCCAAAGGACATGCTTCAAGTGTTGGAGGATGCCTTTGGCACACCCGATGATGTGGAGAGGCACGAGACTAGTTGTGCCATCTTCAATGCCAAAATTTGGGATGGTGCCTCTGTCACTGATCATGTATTGTACATGATCGAGCTGATGGAACGATTGAGCAAGCTCGACTTTCCCTTGCATGAGCAGCTTGGGAAAGATGCAATACTGAACTCGCTACCCAAGTCTTATCTCCCATTCCTCACTCATTATAGAATGACAAAGCCTGAAGTAAACTACCATGGATTACTGGGGTTGCTTCAAAACTTTGAGAAGGATCACCAACTTCACAAGGAGTCGGTGAACTTAGTGGGAGGATCATCTTCTGGTTCTTGACCCTTTGAGAAAGGAAAGAAGAACAAGAAGAAGAAAGTGAAGAAGGTGCAAGTTCAGGCTGGGACATCTGTGTAGGGTCAGACCAGAAAGATTAAGCCTGATAAGAGTCTATTCTACTGGCAAGCATCCTAGATTAGATAGTGTGTCAGATATCTACTTATGGCACTGTAGGCTAGGTCATATAAACAAGAACAGAATAAACAGGTTGACTCAAGAGAAAATTCTCGAAGTCAGTGATTGTGAATCACTTCCAACCTGTGAGTCCTGTCTTCTTGGTAAAATGATCAAGTCGCCTTTTACTGAAAAAGGTGAGAGAGCTACTGAGCTCTTGGGCCTAGTACATACTGATGTATGCGAGCCCATGAGCATAGGTGCTAGAGGTGGATATTTCTACTTCATAACTTTCATGGATGACCTATCCAGATATGGATATGTCTATCTGATGAAACATAAGTCAGATTCATTTGAAATGTTCAAACGATTCTGAAGTGAAGTAGAAAAATAAACTAGGAAGAGTATTAAAACTCTTCGATCTAATCGAGGAGGAGAATACCTTTCTAGTGACTTTCTCACATATCTAGGAGAGAATGAGATTCTCTCCCAATGGACTCTTTCAAGAACACCACAGCATAATGGTGTGTCTGAAAGGAGGAATCGGACTCTGTTAGACATGGTCCGATCCATGATGGGTTTCGCTAGCTTGCCGATATTCTTCTGGGGATATGCACTCGAATTGGCCTGTTATCTGTTAAATAGGGTTCTAAGTAAGTCTGTAATTAAGACTCCATATGAGATATAGACAGGACATAAGCCAGTACTTTCACACCTTAGGGTCTGGGGGTGCCCGGCCTATGTCAAACGATTAGTCACAGACAAACTTGGACCTAGGTCTGATAAATGCACATTCATAGGGTACCCCAAAGAGACAAAAGGATATTTTTTCTACCATGCTGATGAACAAAAGGTGTTCGTCAGCCTTAAGGCAATCTTTTTAGAAAAGAAGTTCCTTGGTGAAGGAACCGTTGCTTCTAAGGTTGAACTTGATGAAGTTTAATAGGTAGAAGGACCGACACCAATAGCTGAACCTGAGTCGGATATGATTAGATCAGATCCAAAGCCCAATGTACCTACACCATTAAGGTGATCCAGTAGAGTGCCGCGTCAGTCGGACAGATACTACGATTTCTTGGTCCGAGATGGTGATCCCATCGAACTTGATGAGAATAATGAGGATCCGATCACCTATATGGATGCAATGCAGAGACCTGATTATGAGAAATGACTTGAAGCCATAAAATCTGAAATGAAGTCCATGAAGGTCAACGATGTATGGGCATTGGCTGACCCACCTGAAGGGGTTAAACTCATTGGGTGTAAATGGGTCTTCAAAAGGAAGAGGGGCACAAACGGAAAGGTGGAGACCTATAAAGCCCATCTGGTCGCCAAGGGGTATCGTCAACGTTATGGTATTGACTATGACGAGATATTTTCTCCTATGGTAATGCTCAAATCCATTCGGATAATGCTTGCAATAGCTGCCCATCTGGATTATGAGATCTGGCAGATGGATGTAAAGACAGCTTTCCTGAATGTGGAGTTGACTGAAGTTGTGTATATGATATAACCTGAGGGGTTTACATCCACAGATGAGTCCAAGGTGTGCAAGCTTCAGAGATCCATTTATGGATTGAAGCAAGCTTCTCAGAGTTGGAATATGCATTTTGATAAGGTGATCAAAACGTATGGCTTCATTAAGAATGGAGAAGAGCCCTGCATCTATAAATGGGCAAATGGTCTAATTGTGGTATTCCTTATCTTGTACGTGGATGACATTCTCTTAATCGGGAATGACATCCCTGCACTACAGGGAATAAAAGTTTGGTTGTCATCACAGTTCTCCATGAAGGACTTGGGTGAAGCATCCTACATCCTAGGGATGAAGATCTATAGGGATAGATCTAAAAGGATGCTTGGGTTATCCCAGTCCATGTACATAGACACTATGTTGAAGAGGTTTAGCATGCAGAATTTCAAGAAGGGCTATCTACCGATAGGCCAAGGAATTTCTCTCTCTAAGAAGGATTGTCCGACAACTCCTGAAGAGAGAGAGCCTATGAGTAGAGTCTCATATGCTTCAGCCGTGGGATCTATCATGTATGCCATGACATGTACAAGACCAGATGTGGCATACTCACTAGGAGTAGTGAGTAGATACCAATCTGATCCTGGAGAAAATCACTGAAAAGTGGTTAAAGCCATCCTTAAGTATTTGAGAAATACTTAGGACCAATGGTTGGTTTATAGCGAGTCAGATCTAAAACTTATGGGGTTCACAGACTCTAGCTTCCAATCTGACCATGATAACAGCAGGAGTGTATCGGGTTATATCTTTATTCTGAATGGTGGAGCCATCTGCTGGAAGAGTTCCAAGCAACATACTGTGGCGGACTCTGTTTGTGAAGCGGAGTACATCGCAGCATTGGATGCCGCAAAGGAAGCTGTGTGGTTGAGGAAATTCATCAACAAGCTCGGAGTAGCACCCTCCTTCGATGGTCCAGTCCTACTCTATTGCGACAGCACTGGTGCCATAGCTCAGGCGAAGGAACCCAAAGCACATCAGCGGACGAAGCACATCTTGCACCGCTTCCACCTGGTCTGTGAGATCGTGGATCGAGGTGACGTCGATCTTCAGAAGATCGATGGAAAGGAGAACCTAGCCGACCCCTTCACTAAAGTCCTGGCGATAAAGGAGTTCGACAACCACAAGTCGAAGATGGGTATTAGATACTGTGCCGAGTGGCTTTAGGACAAGTGGGAGTTCTTGGGAAATGTGTCCCAAAAAGCCAATCGTCAAGCTGTTGACGATTGAGCAACCAACTATTATAATTGATTTGTTAATAAATAAAATATATTTGGCATTTTCATCATAAGCTTTCATCTTCTAATGAACTTTGTTGTTATGATGAAGTCCTTAAGACTATTTAGATTCGATAAAGAGAGGATTTATAGATTAGTCCTTAAAACAGTTCACGATCAAATGATAGGCTGTTAATAAGGACGACAGCTTCTATCGAGCATAGGTCGCTGTAGGCCATATGGGTTGGTTGTCCTCTTAACCAAAAAGTGTGGAGACACTGGTATGGCATACAGGTGAGATGTACTGGTACATCATCATGGAACGTGACCAACTCCAGAGTATTCTGCTGTCGAGAATATCTCTGATGGGATATAGGTATAAGTATCCCTTAGACTTGAGATCGCCTCAGTGACTTGCAAGCAACTCACTGTGCTTTGGTACTGGACTAACTGAATTTCTAATTCAGGGATGGAAGGCTTTTGGGCACAGTCAAGTACTTGCGAAGTCAGAGTATGATCGAGATGGGATTGACCACTCCAAGAGTTGGAGAAGAATGAGTCGCTGTATTTCAATTTAGCAAAACCTTGGCCAGGGTAATCCATCAGATGGATTTGATATTTTGAAATACAATGTGGACAATCTGATCAGAGTTGACAATTGAACTCTGGGGTGTCCTATGATCATTTTGGTCAAGGGGATGAATAATATGAAAACTATATCCGCATGGGTTCTAAGGATGTTGTTCTACACATTCGACCTATCCGATCGTCGGGTACCATTGCTAGATGGTCACTTCGATTGGTACAGAAATTTATTCCTATCCGGTTGGACGCATGTGCGGCTTGCAACATCATCCTCAAGTCCGGATCAGCGAGGTTAGGACATCTAACTTACAAGGTAATAGATCTGATCTATTGTTTAATACATACATTAGATGTAGTATAGAAACATGTTGATATGATCAACATGTAGTTCATGCTATATTTATATATTTTAATTTTTGATTTAATGCTATGTAATAATCATGTAATTGGATCTTAGATCTAGGGATTCTCTAATTTTATAAAATAATTTTGATTTATTTTAGTCTTCCGCTGTATGATCTTGAAAAAATTTCAAGATCTAACCCTGAAACCCTAGATCTGGTTTCTACAACCTCCAGACCCTAGGGTGTGAGAGCACCGACTTATGTCCAGTCCGTATCTCATTTGGAGTTTATCGACAGACTTACTGGGCACCTTATTCAAAATGTAGCAGGTAGTTTCTAGAGCATATCTCCAAAAGAAGATTGGCAGACTTGCAAAGCCCATCATGGATTTGACCATGTCTAACAAGGTTCGATTTCTTCTCTCTGACACCTTGTTATGTTGTGGTGTTTTAGGAGGGTCTACTGTGAGAGAATCCCTTTCTCTTCCAGATATATCATGAACTCACTGGTGAGGTATTCACCTCCTCGATCTGACTGAAAGGTTTTAATATTTTTTTCAGTTTATTTTTCTACTTTAGCATGAAATCATTTGAACATTTCAAATGATTCTGACTTATGCTTCATAAGATAGACATATCTATACTTCGATAGGTCATCTGTAAACGTAATGAAGTAGTAGTATCCTCCTCTGGCACTTATGTTCATAGGTCCGCATACATCAGTATGTATTAGACCTAAGACATCGCTGGCTCTTTCATCTTTTTTTTTAAAAGATGACTTAGTCATCTTACCAAGTAGACAAGACTCACAGGTAGGCAATGATTCATAATCATCTATCTCAAGGACATGTTCCTTAATCAATCTGCCAATCCTATTTTTATTCATAAGATCAAGTCTACAATGTCAAAGGTAGGATTCATTGATATTATCTAATTTAGGATGTTTATTAGGTGTGTACATTATACTAATAGGCCATGATATTATGTATATGTCATGTTTCAATTGTCCATACATAATTGTAGTATCATTCATAATGATATTATAAAAATCATCCTTTATTATAAATTTGTAACCAAATTTAGCTAAAAGGCCTACAGAGATGATATTCATCAAAAAGGAGGGACAATAATGACAATCATTTAACATGACACTACTGGACTCGAAGACAAGCTGCAAAGTTTTCAAGGTCAGAACTGGAACAAGACTTCCATCTCCAATGTTAAGGAACCGCTCGCCCTCTCAAAACTTCCTACTTATTTACAGTCTTTGCAATGAATTACATATATTAATAGGACTTTCAGTATCTAATATCCAGGTAGTAGTATTATAAATAGAAAAATTATAAGATGTTATCATATAAGTATTTTGTGAAGCAACCGCTTGTTTCTTTCTCTTATTTTTAAGCCTGTTTGGGTCAAGGGTGGCTTTGTAAGCAGGACAATTCCTTTTTCAATGATCCAGCATTTTACAGAAGAAGTACTTTGCTTGGCTCTTATCAACTTTTGACGGTTTGCTTTGTTTGGGATCGACGGCACGAGATTTTTGTACCCTTTTCTTCTTTCCTCTCCTAGAGGATCGACGTCCTGCGGATGAACCTCTCACTAAATTCACTGGCTCCTTCTAGAGTTGGTGATCCTTCTCAAAATTAGTCTGTAGTAACCCTAGCAAACCATGATAGTTTACCATAGGCTTCATCATTCTTTAATGACTAAGAAAGCATAGGTAGGATTTTGGTAGCGAATTAAGAATAGCATTCTTGCCTAACTGTTCATACAATGGAAAGCCAAGTTTGCTAAGGCATTCAATCTGCTCAATCATGTACAATACATGATTGGTGACTGAAGCCCTCTTTCATATACGGATATTGAATACTATGCAGGAGATTTTGTGTCTCTCCACATCCTCAGGGGTGTCGAAGGACTCATTCAACATTTGAATGATCTCCTCTGGCTGTGCATCCTTGAACTTATGACTAAGTTCATCGTTCATGGCTACTCTCATCATGCAATGCATAGTTGTGTAGTCATTAAGTCACTTCATGTAAGTATCTCTCACGGCACGAGGAGCATTGGCTACAGGTTCTTCAGGTATCTGATCCGTAAGGATGTATAAAATCTTTTTGTGCTTTGAGATGATCTTTAACTTTCGATATCAGTTATCGAAGTTCGGTCCGATGAGCTTATCGCTGTCCAACAGCATACGGAGGGATAGTGTGTTGACCATAATTGAAAGAAAAAATGTTAGCCTATTAGTATATAAATTATTTTTGATCCTGAAGATATGGACTTTAGTATAAAGGTCCTTCCATTATTTTTACAAATTGGTAGTCTCTCCCTCCAACTCAAAGAATTACACTAATTTTTTAATGGGTACTAGAATTCACATGGACTGCATTTGGATCTGAGTGTGGCTCGACCAACCCTAGTGCATCCATGGGTAGGTTCATAATCAATTATTTTTTCAAACAACTTCTAGCAATAAGTTTTACCCTAGGCTTCCCTTCAGCAGGCATGTGGTTCCTCTACTGAAAATCCTAATTAGGTCCAACCATTAACATGACACACCAAGTGCATCCAACAAATGGATGTCCAGGCCCGAATGTAGCTCGACCAACCTGAGCATTGATCTGAAGGTACATCATGATGGTCATATGATGAATGGAACTTTCAATGTGTAATAGACACCAGACGTGTGAAGCCTCCAGTGCCTATTTGAAATATTGGACTCATTATCACATACCTTAATGGGAGGCATTGACTAAATTATCTCATAACTTTATCACTTTATGGACCTAATAATTTAGAGAATTTGATTTCATTGATATGAGAATAAGAGAAGAAGTCGACCTACAAGCTACAAATCCTCCCACTGACTTCACTAAGTCATGTAAAAGATTAGACAAAGTTGGTCTAAAGATACCTAAATCAGTCACACTGATTCACCTTAATGGCATGGGTCTGTATGAATTGACTAGTGACCTAATTAAAATATAATCTACTATGTTAGCTAGGTGAGTGAGATCAGTGGGAGGGATATATCCTTAACTCACCATAGATGCATCTAGGTGAATAGCTCTCAATTAAAAATTACTTAATCGAATCTGCCAAACTTATCTTAGACACCAATTGGTTAATTAGTTTCGATTTGGTTCACTAGAAGACTCGGGCTTAACCATGGAGCCATGATCATGGTTCATTTATTAGGATCAAACATACGAACTTGATCAAACTATAATTATTGAGATTGATTTAAAGAAATACTGATCTGATCTAATTCAACACTTGATTAGGTTTAATCAATTTCTCTACATGATCCATATGTGTTTTTAACCCTAGGTCTAACCTATTAGAAGGATATGATTCATGCTTACCCTTTGCCCATCATTTTATATGGTGTCTTAATGATCTTCAATTCTTAAATCTAGATCATTCAAAACTTAATTCATAATTAAGTGTGTGAAACATGTGTTTCAATTTGTAGCACTATTCTATAAGGATTTTAGGTGAAGCATACCATATGTTTCAATACATAAAAATAAATTTTTATAATATATTAATAATTAAACATATATAGGTATGATCTAAACTTCATACATACATCTCATATATTATGACAACCTTTAGATCAATATCGATTACATCATATATAACATATAATTCAGATCTAAAATAATTTTATATTTAAATTTTATCCTATTATAATAAATTATAAATCACTTTAGATCTAATCTAAATATATTTATGATCAAAATAATATATAAAAATCTATTCATTTTTTTCATAAAATCAGATCACAATGATAGTCCTACACGTCATAAGAGAACCCATCGAATAGATAAAAGAGAGATTAATCTCTTCAATCTCCTATGATCGAATGGTTTGATGATCTCATCAATTCGAGTACTAGGTTATCAAGATTTGAAATCTAATTTTATATATAATTACATCAACATGCAATTATTGATAAAACTATTTTATATCTTGAACATATCCTTGATCTTATCAATTATATTCTTCATCTAATCTAATTAGATTTAATGTATCATATACATCATATCAGATCTGAAATATATCTTATACTGATTATAAAATATTGATTTTAGATTTGATATCATATAAAAAATTAATTAGATGTAAATATGAATGCATAAAAAATAAATTTTTAGTAAAATCTGTTTTCACGTAATGCTGAATTTTGATAGAATTTAGATCTAAATATCTATCAAAATAGATTCAATTCAGATCTAAAATAAACTTTACTTCATAAGAAAAATAATAATATTAAAATTTTATTAAAATAAATTTAAAATAAATTTTAATTTATGTTGTTATTCCATCAAAAATTCCT
This sequence comes from Elaeis guineensis, assembly GCF_000442705.2. NCBI lineage: Eukaryota > Viridiplantae > Streptophyta > Magnoliopsida > Arecales > Arecaceae > Elaeis > Elaeis guineensis. The sequence goes on along the minus strand of NC_025995.2, from coordinate 70,835,055 downwards.
CAACAGCAAAATTATGTTATAATAGACTTATAATAATCTCAATCAACCATTGATTAGGCACCTCTAATCCAATTAAAATTAGATTAAAAATTTTATATAAATATATTTAAATTAGATTTAATATCTCATAAAAAATCTCAATTATATCTTATGTAATTGATCTTAAAAAAAATTATTATGTATATATATATTTCAAGCTTGCTTTGACACCAATTGAAGGAAAAGAAATTGTTTCTCCTCGAAAAGTCCAGATTGCATCTAAATTTTTTTTTATTTATCTACATGATTAAGGATCAAATCCTTACTTGATTATTAGTAAAATTAAAGATTAAATCTTAAATTATCTGATATAAACCTTTACAGAGGTCTGGATGTACAGATTTTCTACTTTGCATGCACGTCAGATACTGCAGGAAAGCAGGATGAACTCCAATCCAATTACCTTTGCAACTCAATCAATTGAGGCATAAGATGTATTGATATGATACCTCATACTAGCAGATGAGATGCCCAAGATGGATCCACACCCAAGGAAAGAGGGGTGGCAACAAGAGGAGAGGGCAAGGGGGAGGAAGGGACCTCTCTCTTCTCATGCCTCTCTCTCTCTTTCTCTCTTCTCTCGATCTGATTTATTTGCTTTGCATCCATAGATAAAGATCCTCTCTATTTATAAATAATTTTTATGACCCAATAAATATAAGAGTTCTAATTCAAATTTGATTTGAATCAGTCCAATACTCATGAAAGAAGGACTCCTACATGAGATACAATTGCCATCACATATGACAACCAATTTGCACCCACTCCCTCACCCAAATGGGATGCCCCAAATAAGCAAAGATCTATGTGTTGGTCGGCCCATAATAGAAGAAAATCCCAGTGCAAGTGGGAATACTCATATCTCATCAAAAATAGATCCGATTCGAATCCAATTCGAAGCTGGTTCGAAACAATTTCGAAAGGCTATCAATCCCAAACTTTTTAGGATTTTTGTACCAAATCTAACTTAAATTTTGAACTCAATTAAGACTAATTAATTTAAATCTAATATAAAATTAATCAATTCTTAAATTCAATCTTTCATATGCTCCATAGATCATAAATCATAAACTATTCGTACCCGAGATCGAATTTGAACTTCATATATAGTGTTAGCTAGATATAGCCAACTCTTCAATATCATTTGATCCATAACTTAATTTTCAATCAAGCTAGCTTATATGTTCAATCAAGTCAAGTACTTTCAAATTAGATATATAAACATAGGTCAATTTCTTCCTACTTTGTCTGACTTGTATGCGTGACTCCAGAGGTTCAAACACTAAGTCGGTAGTACAAAAACTAATTCCTGCACTAATCAAGATACCATCTAGCAATGGTTTTCAATATTCAGATAGATCAAATTATCATAAAAAAATATTTCAGAATCCATATACATGGTTACTACATAATCATCCTTTTGACCCTGAATGCTCTAGGATGATCTCAGGTTAACTATCAACTGAGATTGCTTCATCCGTATTGTATTTCAACCTTTCAAATCCATCTCATGAATTATCCTGACCAAGGCTTTGCTAAATTAAAATACAGTAATACATCAACTTCAATAATCTGGAGGGATCAATCCCATCTTGATCCACACACAGACTTCTCAAGTACTTGACTGTACCTAATAGCCTTCTGTCACTGCATTAGAAATCCAGATAGTCCGATACCTAAGCATAGGGAGTTGCTTGCAAGTCACTATAGTGATGTCAGGTCTGAAGGACACTTATATCCATATGTTTCATGAGCAGCTCTTGACAGTAGAATGCTCAGCAGGTGAGTCACTTGGTCAGTGATGATGTACCCCTACATCTTACCTATATACCATACCAGTGTCACCACACTCCTTGGTTAAGAGGACAACCAACCCATATGGCATACAACGACCTCTACTCGATAAATATCATTATCCTGTAATAACGTATCCTTTGGTCGCAAATATGTTTAAGAATTATACGATAAATCCTCTCTTTATCGCATACTAGTATAGTTTTAAGGATTTCATCACAGTACAAGAGTTCAAGAAAGATATAACTTTATGATAAAAAAAATATTAGAATAATTTTTATTCAATAATTAATAATTCATAAATAAGGATGAACTCAATCATCACACGATTGATTTTAGGACATAATTCCTAATATTTTCTTCTTCCTCTGTATCCCTCTTTTTTTTATGTAGGCCCGAGTAGGTCGAACAATCCATTGAACATAGAAATTCCCACCCTTGCTTTTTGATGTTTTGCCCAATAAAAAAGTTCTCCTTCTCGAAAAGAACTAAAATCAATCTTCTACCATAAAGTTACCACACATGTGGCAAGAGATGCTCTAGATGGAGGGGAATGAGGTGGAGAAGATGGAGCCACGGGTGCACTAGGGATGGGTTCATCATTTCGAGCCTTGGTCCTTCTCTCGATCGATTTTTTGCTACGGAATCGCTTCAACCAATAAGTTAGTTGTTTCCTTGGACCCATTCATGCTCAAAACTAAGAAAATCTAGTGGAATTAAAAGAAAATGATAAGATGAGGGCTTAATAAGGTTTGGCAAAACTATTGGAAAGCTTCTAAGGCAACAGTGTAAGAGAGAAAGCGATTTGGAAAGTGACAACTCGACTTTTAGATGAGTGATCCTAACCTAGAGTTGACTCAAGATTTTTGTAGAGTCAACTTGAGTTGGAGTTGACTTGAACTCAAGTACACATCAACTCGAGCTTGATCTCAGACTAAAAATACTAATTTTTTAGAAAAAGATCAACACTTGAAGCAAGAGATGATGAGTCAAGGAAATCCAACATGAGAAAATAAGTATGAAATCAATCAAATAGGGTTCAAAGGATGATCAAATTAGAGAGTTTCAAAGAAAGAGAAAGTGGAGTTAGGATAAGGTTGAGTCAAAGGGGTAACATACTACTAACTCTCTTTTAATTATACTAAATCTTTTCTCACTCAAGAGTTTGATGAAGATGTCTGCTAATTATCTATCGGTGCTCACAAAATCAAGCATTATATCATCTTTTTGAATATGATCTCTTATGAAGTAATATCTTATTTTAATATATTTAGTTTTTAAATATTAAATTAAGTTTTTAGTTAGATTTATTGCATTTATGTTATCACATCTTATAAAAATTTTTATTTAATTTAATGCCATAATTCTCTAATTGTTGCTTAATTTATAAGATTTGAGCATAACAATTTTCGATTGTAATATACCTAGCTTTTGTCATAGATAATGCTATCAAATTTTATTTCTTACTAAATCAAGAGATTAAGTTAACTCCTCAAAATTGACAAGTTCTACTTGTACTTTTTTTTATCAAATTTACTACTAGCAAAATCAATAATAAAAAATCTAATTAATTTAATAAAATAATATCTAAAGTACCATAAGTCAATATTAAATGTACCAATAAAAATCTAAATATTCTTTTAATAACAAATAATTATGATTCTTTTGGATTAGAGTAAAAGCTTATACATATATAAATACTAAACATTACGTCAGATCTATTTGTAGTAAGATAGATTAAGGATCCAATTATACCTTCATAAAGTTTAAAATTGATACTCTTATTATTTTCATGCTTATTAAGCTTACATGAGGGATTCATAGTGTGTCAATGGCTTGCTATTCTCCATCCCAAAATTTTTAAGTATTTTCATTATGTACTTGGTTTGATTGATGAAGATCCCTTCTTTAGTTTACTTGATTTAGAGTCTAAAAAAAAAAAAAATAATTCTTCTACCATTATCATCTCAAATTTTTTTAGTATTAACTTAGTAAATTTTTGACAAAAAGATTCATTAGTAGCATCAAATATAATACCATCTTTATAGATTTGCATTACTAACAAATTATCATTTCTTTTTTTCAAAAATAGCGTAGTATTTATGTTTTCTCTAATAAATTTATTATCAAGTAAAAATTTGCTTAATCATCCATCCCATGAATGAGATGCTTATTTTAAACCATACAATGTCCTGTTTAGTGTGAAAATATGATATGGAAAGGCATGATTTTCAAAATTAAAAGATTGTTCAACATACACCTCCTCAGTAATATATCCATAAAATATACAAATATAAGAAATAATTTAATAACCTCTAATCTAGCAACAAGAGCAAAAGTTTTATTAAAATTAAATTTTTTTTGGTTATAACTTTTAGCAACTAATCTAGCTTTATTTCTTACAACTACTTCATTGTCATCCAGTTTATTTCTATATACCCGTTTAGTTCCAATTATGGGATGATCTATAGGTCTACTTACTAACATTCAAACTATATTTCTTTCAAATTGATTAAAATTTTTGTTGCATTGTATTAATCTAATTAAGATTATTTTCAGCTTCTTCAATAGATTTAGATTTTATTTGAGATACAGAAGTTAAAAGATTATTGATATTTCTCAAGGATGATCGATATTTTATCCTTTATGATGGATCACTAATAATAAAATCTTTTGGATGTCCATGGGCATATCTTCATTCCTTGGATAGATTCTCATTTTATCCTTGAGCAGTCTCATGATTTTCTTCTTCAACATCCTTATCATCTTCTTCATCATTTTGTTTCAGAACTTCTTTTAAAATTAGATTTTTTATTTCTTTATTTAGAGTTTCTATATAATCATTAATAATATTTTTATTTCTAGAAGATGAGTCATTAGTTTTATCAAATACAATATGAATCGATTCTTTAACAACTAAGGTTCCCCTGTTGAAGACTGTATATATCTTGTTAGATGAAGTATATTTCAAAAAAATACTTTCATCTGACTTAACATCAAATTTATCAAATTTATTTTTTATTATTAAAAATAAAACATCAATAATCAAAAATATAAAAATAGCTAATATTAGATTTTTTTTAAGCTTAGAAGGGGTTTTCTTCAAAATCGATTGGAACAAAGTATAATTTAAAATATAATATATCATGTTAATTACTTTTATCTAAAAATATCTTGAAAGATTGCTTTCACACAATATGATATGGATCATATTTTCTAAAATTTTATTTTTTTTCTACAATTCTATTTTGTTGAGGTATCCTAGATACTTAAAAATTATGTTCAATTTATTTTTTATTATAAAAGTTTTTAAATTATTGATTTTCAAATTTAGTTCCATGATCACTACTAATGCAAACTATAATCAAATTTTTTTCATTTGAAACTTTTTGATAAAACTTTGAAAAAGTAGAAAAAGCTTCATCATTTTGAACAAAAAATAAAACACAAGTAAAATGAGAGAAATCTTTTACAATCATATGTCTATATCTTTTCCTCCTAGGCTTGTGTTGCCTTCAGAAATAATTTTGATGATCATAAAATATTAGAGCATATTTCGATACTATTATCTTTCAAAATTTATCAAAAAATATTTTTATAGAAGGAAAAGGCTATTAAAAGACTCCTGAGATAATTCAAGATCATTTGAGTGAAGAGAAACTGAGTTTGGAGAGCATTGGCATAAGAAAAACTAGCTTAATGTATTTGAGCTGATTCATCTAAAAAATCGAGCCAGCTCTAACATGGTATACCTTTTTTATTCTAGCTTGGCATGCAATCGAGCTAGCTCGAGATGGATCCAAGTCGGCTCTCTCAAAGTGATAGAGAAGATATTTCTAGATTCTGATATTTGAGCCAGTTTAAAATTGAAACCAAGCCAGCTCTCTTAGATTGACAGAAAGAAAAGTTCTGAAGAATGCAAGTCGAGCCAGCTCGAAGACAGATCTGAGCTGGCTCTCTCAAAAAAATAGAATGTAAATTTTTGAGAAATACAATTGGAACCAGCTCTCTCAATCGAATAGAATGATAAAATTTTAAAAAATATTATTCAAGGTGACTCAAAATCAATTCAAACCGACTCGACGCTGTCTGATGATCTCAATGGCTACTTCTGTAGATGCTATTTTTCACCCAAAAAAAGCTTTCAATGGCTATTTTTTACCTTCAATAGTTATAAATGGCTAGAATCAAATCTAAAACATTGAGAGCTTGGAGGGAATGATAAAAGGATAAAAGAAAAGCTAAGAAAACATAAGAGACATACTGTTCATCTGAAAAAGAAAGGAAATCTGCATTAATTGACATCAAGAGTATTCACCAACTTTCAATCAATATTCTCTTGATTCTTTGAGAGCATTAAAGAGAGGATAAAAAGCTTTGATTGTAAGCATTCAAGTCCATAATCACCTAGCTACAACGATAACAAATCAGCTCAGTTTGAGAAGTAAATTTATTGTAATTCTTTCTACTTTTTGAATTACGGTATTTAGTTTCAGCTGGAACTGAAACTAAAGGATAGGTTGAATCCAACCCTTGAATTGGATTGTGAGCCTTGGGTTAAGGCTTGTAAAGATTGTGTTGGTGCTCTTGATTTAAAACCAACTGAATTTATGCATAGTGAGTCTGACAAAACTATTCAACTATAATCTTGAAGAGATTATAGTGAAATTTCCAAAGAGATAGCTTGAGGAGTGGATGTAGGTGTTGGAAGTGCACCAAACCACTATAAAATCTCTATATCTTTGTGTGTGTGGCTTCCACTTTCTCTTTTGCATTCTTATTTATATCTCACAGCATCACTCACTAATCTTTAAATTGGTTAACTATGCACATATATATTTTAATTTTTTAAAAAAATCTAATTCATCCCTCCTTTTGGGCTGTCCTATTGGACAATAATTGGTATCAAAATTTTGGTTCTCTGCTAATTATTAATCTCCCAATCTAGAGAAAAAGATCATTACAACTCAGTTGGGAGGCTTACTTGCCGAAGGGCATTCCACAAACAGGCCATCTCTTTTTAATGGGTCAAATTATACCTATTGAAAAGCTCACATACGTATATTTATACAAGCTCTTGATTATGATATATGGAGTGTCATAATTAATGGACTGCACACACTTATAATTATTATGGATGGTATTGCAAAATTCAAGTTCGAGAAGGACTGGGATGAAATGGACAAGAAACTTATCCAATTGAATGCCAAGGTAATAAATATATGTTCCCTTGATGCTGAAAGAAGAGTGCCCTATAAGCCAATTGCAAGTATTGTGATGAAACTATTCTTTGTGATTTTTCAACTCATGTAATGATATTTATTATTTGAGACATTGATTCATCATATTAGCTACATCTTATTATGTCTAAGATTATGATGAACTCCAAAGATTAGGATAATGATTTTAAGAGACATGAATGGATCATGCTAGTGAGACTTAAAATCTTAAAATTTTAATCTTAAATATTTCTGATTGTAGGAGCATTGAGTCAGGGATCAATGTTCTGGATAGACTGGCACATCCTATGTATGCTCGATAGAGAGGATGGTAGATCTCACTAGCCACTTATATGGGACACTAATACAAGGATGCGGGTGCTCATTTAAAAAATGAGTCCACTGAATTGACTCGATGAAAGAGAATATCTTATGGAAGCCTTACTTGGATGTCAAAGATGATTCTTTAAGTGGAAGTTGTGCAAGTGATCCTTAGACCTGAGACCACCATGAAATCTTGTGCACATGAACCCATATTTTGGTTCATACCCAGGCATAGCATTAAGATATGTATAGAATGTTCTGAATATGGTGGAGTATGTATGGAGATTGTGAGTAGGTCAACATCGAATCGATCACTCCTAGTAAGAGGAGATCACATTTTGTGTATTCTCAATCCTAGATGACTTGGAAAAAGTCTTTTGGCCAAAAATAGGAAGAAGATTAGAAAGAGTTTCTAATACTTCTTCATTGGAGTCATCATTAGTTAATTAAGAATCGATATGAATATGTGTTTGAGTTTGACATGATTCCATACTCATGAACATATTCAGGGTGCAGAGTTGATCGAAGGATTGAATTGCATGGTAACTTACCACTGAAAGATATATTTGATATTTTTATCAAATTTTATATCTTCAGGATAGTCATAATATATTGCTAGATGTCAATCTTGACTTGTAAATTTTTAATCAAATTAAAAAGTTTAATTCGATCGTCAATTAAAAAAGGATTCTAATTGTTGAACTCGGATTAGCTCGATTGGATCTAAATCGATTAGATTGAAATCTAATCAAATTTGATCAACTTGCACTTGGACCTACTGCTAGCTAGATTTAGAACCCAATGGATCACACACATATAAAAATTAGCCAAAGATCCTTTTAAAAAAGGTTGATTGGAATTTTGGATTCAATCAGGGTTCCGGTAAGCATGCTAGCATGTGTGGAACCCTTGCTCCTTTAGAGATCAATTTGATCTCATACCTTGCTAATTAGCTAGTCCAATTTGATAGGCATTTGGATTAGGTTGTGCCACCTGGAAGCAGTCCAAATTGGGGTGTCACATCCCATGTTAACACCAATTATGGAGAGTCCAAGTAGTGAAGGACTCTTGATGTAAAACAAGTTTTGCGCATGCATGTTGGTGTGGGCAGAAGAAGGAGTCCTCTTGGTGTAGGATTAAGATGTGTGTGGCAGCCCATATCACTCTTCATCCTCTGGTTCATATCTCAAAGTATGAGATATAATTTTTTTAGATTTTTTGGGATAGAGAAAAAATTAGAAAAGGAAGGATGTCTCGCACGTGTGCAGAAGCATCATGTCTGTCCGTATTTTGAAGAGTCCTCCTAATCAAATGTTTTCAAATTGAAACAATCTTTTGTAATAATATTTCTTATTTAATAAGCTATTTTTGATGATTTTTTTGGAATTTTTTCAGACCTATTAGTGGCCAAACGGATGCTGGAATCTTCCTCACATGCGCGCACATGGTGATCAGACTTCATGTGAAAGGATGTGAGATCACATCTCTTCGTGGATTTTTTGATCTCCTTATTAGGTGACCTGAGATTATGATTGAATCTCCTATTCATGTGGATTTTTAAAGATTTTTTTAATTTGAGAAGGGATGCAAAAACATCTCTTCTCTGGTTGCGTGCGCAGACCAGGGTGCTGATCGACATATCATTGACAAGAGTCCTTCTACTTGAAGGAACTCTTATCTCTGATAATCAGATCAGATAGTCTTTTTGGATGAGGCATGTCTCTCTCTTTTGGTGTCTCTCTAATGGCTATAAAAGGGCCTGGGCATTGGGTGTTTGAAATATTCAAATCGGGTTTCCAATTTCTCTTCAGTTTTTCTCCTTTCTTTCTTACAACCTATCTTAGTTTTAGGACAAGGCTCTGAGATTTAAGACAAAGCCTTATCTGATCTTAACAAGGGTTGTAAAGGTTCTAAAGAAGAAGAATCAAAAGTCTAGAGGAGGTTTTGAGAAGGTAGAGTCAGGTTCTTAGAGAAACCTGACCGGTACGAGGCTAGTCGAGTTCTAGGGGCTAGAACTCTTGAAGCAAAGTAAAGAAGGAGCGCTGTCTTTGGTTCAATTTTTGTGTGGATCATCATTAGAGGGTGGATACTTGGATGCCTTGTTAAAATTAGAATGAGCACTATAGATATTCTTCTTATCCTAATTTACATTTATTATAGTTTGATTATTATAGTCATGGGTTTCTGGACATTTGGATTTTCGGTGCTTCGGATATTTTGAATGAAAATTTTAAACACCTAACCCTTCCGCTGCACCATTGGAACCCAACAGTGGTATCAGAGTCTACCTTGATCTATATAATCAAAGGTTAAAATGTTGTCTTGATTGTGATCAAGCATGGATTTTTGGTTTGGTTCAAGTCGGATCAAGGGTTAAACTCGATTGAACATCCAAACCCTCGCATATCTTAAAGATATATTTTAAATATAAAATACATGATGTATGTATAGAATCTTTCTTAATAGCTTGGTACTCTAATTGGGTTCATCACCAGGCCTTCCGGTCATAAGAGCAAGTAGAGTTCATAGACCCTCTCTTCCTATTCAATAGGGTACTCTTATGGCGTGTAGGGATGCTACTATGATGTCCCAAGAAGAAGAATCGTGAAAAGAATTTTTTATATTCATGCATGTTATTAGAACTTCATGCACATGTGATATGCTTGAGATGCTTAGTTATAATCATGTTGTTGATTATGATTTCATATCTTAGAGATATTGTTGGGTATAAAACACCCTCCCAGCCGAAGTTTGTGCCAGGAGTGACCCTCCGGGGGTTCTATCGACGTCCGACCTTCAGCAGCATCATCCCGAACCTCTCCGACGGCCGAGCCTCCGTAACGTTCCCAAGTTCTGCCGACGGATAAACTGCCACCAGTGTAGGCCGAATTCTCCATGACGGGCGGGCTTCGCCCAAGGCCAGGCGGTGGTCGACCACCTTCTAGTCTTCATCCTGACTCCTACGGGAGCCGGACTTCGTCCCTGACTTCAACTGCAGGTAGACTTCATCCGGACTCCTATGAGAGCCGGACTTCATCTCCGACTTCAACTGCAGGTAGACTTCATCCGGACTCCTACGGGAGTCGGACATCGTCTCCGACTCCAACTGTAGGTAGACTTCATCCGGACTCCTACGGGAGCCGGACTTCATCCCCGACTTCAACTGCAGGTAGACTTCATCCAGACTCCTACGGGAGCCGGACTTCGTCCCTGACTCCAACTGTAGGTAGACTTCATCCGGACTCCTACGGGAGCCAGACTTCATCCCCGACTTCAACTGTAGGTAGACTTCATCCAGACTCCTACGGGAGCCAGACTTCATCCCTGACTTCAACTGTAGGTAGACTTCATCCAGACTCCTACGGGAGCCGGACTTCATCCCTGACTTCAACTGCAGGTAGATTTCATCCGGACTCCTACGAGAGTCAGACTTCGTCCCCGACTTCAACTACAGATAGACTTCATCAGGACTCCTACGGGAGCCGGACTTCATCCCTGACTTCAACTGTAGGTAGACTTCATCCGGACTCCTACGGGAGCCGGACTTCATCCCTGACTTCAACTGCAGGTAGACTTCATCCGGACTCCTACGAGAGTCGGACTTCGTCCTCGACTTCAACTGCAGGTAGACTTCATCCGAACTCCTACGGAAGCCGGACTTCGTCCCTGACTCCAACTGCAGGTAGACTTCATCCGGACTCCTACGGGAGCTAGACTTCATCCCCGACTCTGACTGCAGGTAGACATCATCCGGACTCTCACGGGAGCCAGACTTCCGCCCTGAACTCCTATTGCAGGTAGACCTCACCCCGAACTCCTACGAGGACCGGACTCTGAGCTCCTACCGCAAGCGACCCACTCCGAGTTTTCGTTACAAACGATCTACTTCAAATTTCTACTACGAGCGGTCCATGCCGGATTCCCACCGTAAGCCTTCATCCGAGCTTCTATTGCGGATGAACCTCTCCAGTGCCATCCGACATCCACCGCCGGTCGGCCCCCCACCGAAGTCTGCACGGAACCAGACTGCATCTGCGGAAAGCCACTGACTGAGGTCCTACGGCAAGTGGTCCTCGCCTGCCGCCTTAACACCCCAGGGCACCCAACAGATTTGCAGCATCCGAGTTCCTCTCAAACAGACAGCTGCCCCTCTCCGTCAGGCACCTCAACCAAACTTCAGCCGACAAGCCTGGACCCCCTGGTGGGCCACAATAACGGCCATGACTCTGCTCCAGTTCCTACGATGGATCCCGTGCGGCTCCATTACTCCCTGGCAGGCCATAATAACGGCCACGACTCTGCTCCACTTTCTGCGACGGATCCCGCATGGCTCCATTACTCCCTGGTAGGCCACAGTAATGGCCATTACTCTGCTCCACTTCCTGCGATGGATACCGTGCGGCTCCTCCACCCTCTGGCAAGTCGCGACAATGGATGCCGCTTCACTCCCCGCAACAGACTCCACATGGCAGATTATGGCGATGACCACGATTCCATCCCACTACTCTTTGTAACAGACTCCTCCTGGCCCCGAATGGCCCACTACCAGACGGTTACAAATGTCGCTATCATCTATTGCACCCTCCGCCTATAAAAAGGGGACCCCAGATACGTTATTCTCTGAGCTCTCATTTTCTATCTCAAAACTCTGCTAAATTTTTCATTCGAGCACTCCATTCTTGTTGAGGCAGAGAACTGACTTGAGCATCGGAGGGTCTTGCCAGAGCACCCCCACCTCCGGTTTAGACTTTCTTTGCAGGTCCCGACAGTGACCGCGGCTCCCTCGACTCCGGCTTCTCCGATGCAGGCGGATTTTTGTACCAAAAAAATGGCGCTAGAGAAAGGGGCCGCTGTGTCTTCACAGTACCCTTATTCTCAACGGGACCGCTCAACGGGACCGCCTCCGATCATCTTTTCCGACGTCCTCTCCTCCTTCCCCCACTAGATCTTCGCCCGATGCCTCCCCGCAAAGCATCCACACGGCGATCCATGGTCTCTGCGGCCAGATCTCAGGCTCTGGCCTCACCTCCAGTTTCCCAGGCTCCTCCTCCTCCGGTAACGGCCGTCGGTGTGGAACGGTCAGACGATCGGCCTCCGATGGATTTCGCCAACGCCATCTTGAGAGAATCCCGGCAGGGAGCAACCGGTGTATTGGCCGGACCTCCCAAGCGACAAAAGGATGAAGAATCCATAACCCTTACTGAAGAAGATGCTTGGGGAGTTCAATTTTCTCATAATGACGCGGTTGTAGTTTCTTTGAATATAGCTAATTATGATGTCCGTCGCATTCTTGTCGACAATGGAAGTTCAGCCGATATTTTGTTCTACGATGCCTTCTCAAAAATGTCCATCCTTGACGGCCATTTGGGGCCGATTAGCTCCCCTCTGGTTGGGTTTACCGGCGATGCTGTCCCGGTGGAGGGGGTAATAACTTTGACTGTAGCTGCGGGTCGATATCCAAGACAATCCAGGGCTCTGGTGAATTTTCTGGTGGTGAAGGCACCGTCAGCCTACAACGCAATCCTCAGCCGACCTGGCCTCAACGCTCTCCAGGCCGTAGTGTCAATCTACCATTTGAAATTAAAATTTTCTACCAACCAGGGGGTTGGAGAAGTCAGGGGAGACCAAGCCCTGGCCAGACACTGCTACAACATAGCCTTGCAAAGAAGTGACCAATCTGATCTCTATCCGGTTGATAGGCTGGACGCCCGCGATGATCTCACTGAGGAAAGGGGTGGCCCAATCGAAGATCTGGTTTCGATCCCTTTGAACAACAGAAATGCGGAGCATGTGGTGAAGATCGGCCCCAACCTGGGGGAAGAGGTGCGGACGCATCCCATTGATTTCCTACGAAAGAATGCGGATGTTTTCGCTTGGGTTCCAGCAGACATGCCGGGGATTGACACAGAAGTCATGGAACACCGTCTGGCCGTCGATCCAAGGCATCGACCGATGAAAGAAAAAATCCAAGGCCATGCATCGGAGAGGCAGAAAGCGATAGCCGAAGAAGTGGACAAACTTCTGAAAGTCGGATTCATTAGAGAAGTCAATTATCCCGACTAGATTTCCAACGTCGTCCTAGTCAAAAAGGCAAATGGCAAATGGAGGATGTGTATAGACTTCCAAAAGCTGAATAAAGCTTGCCCAAAGGACAGCTACCCTCTACCCAGAATTGATCAACTGGTGGATGCAACCTCGGGCCATGAGCTTCTCACCTTTATGGATGCATTCTCCGATTATAATCAAATCAGGATGGTGCCAGAAGACGAAGAAAAGACTGCTTTCATTACTAACCGTGGCCTTTACTATTACAGGGTCATGCCTTTCGGCCTCAAAAATACAGGTGCGACCTATCAGCGGCTGGTGAATAAAATCTTTAAGGAGCAGATCGGCCGCAACATGGAGGTCTACGTGGATGACATGCTCGTGAAAAGCAAATCTTCCATGAACCACGTCGCCGACCTCAAGGAGACCTTCGGTGCCCTCCGAAAATATAGGATGAAGCTGAACCCGACTAAATGTGCTTTCGGAGTGACCTCGGGGAAGTTTCTGGGCTTCATGGTATCGGGGCGCAGGATTGAAGCCAATCCAGAAAAAATTTACGCCATCCAGGAGATGGCCGCCCTGAAGTCGATAAAAGAGATTCAGCGCCTTACAGGGAGGGTAGCAGCCCTGAATCGCTTCGTTGCGAGGTCGGCCGAACGGTGCTTGCCCTTCTTCCAAACCCTCAAGTGGTCGAGGAACTTCTGTTGGACCGCTGAGTGCCAACAGGCATTCGAAGAGCTAAGGAGCTACCTCGGCTCGCCTCCGTTGTTGGCGAAGCCCGAGCCTGGAGAGGAGTTATTTTTGTACCTGGCGGTCTCCCCCATGGCTCTCGCAGCAGTCCTCATCAAGGAAGAGGCAAAAATTCAACGGCCGATCTACTACATCAGTTGCGCATTGAGAGACGCCGAAATCAGGTATACTAAATTAGAGAAACTAACTTACGTCTTGTTGATTGCAGCCCGGAGGCTCCGACCTACTTTCAAGGGCACACCGTAATGTTGCTCACCGACCAGCCGATCAAGGCAATTTTGCACCGGGCAGATGCCTCCGAGAGGATGGTGAAATGGGTGATTGAGCTCACAGAATTCGACATCAACTATCGACCTAGACCAGCAGTGAAAGCCCAGATATTAGCAGATTTTATAGTGGAGTGCACTATCTCGGAAGAGGCCGAACCTGAACAGGGTGAAATTGACAGCCTGGAGCCCCGACCGAACTCCCCGAAGAAGAAGCAGACCCCCCTGGTTGCTTTTGGGCCCTCTACATGGACGGGTCTTCCAACATGTCGGGCACAGGCGCGGGCCTGATCTCGATCAGTCCAGAGGGAATCATCACGGAGTACGCTCTGCACTTCGAGTTCTCCACAACAAACAATAGAGAGAAATATGAAGCTCTGATCGCAGGATTGAAGATCACCAAAGAATTGGGAGTAGACCGGCTCCAAGTTCACAGCGACTCCCAACTGGTAGTGGGACAAGTTAGCAGAAACTACGAAGCACGGGAGGACAGCATGGCTAAGTATCTTGAAAAGATAAAGGAGCTCGTCCCTGCCTTTAATAGCTTCAACATCAGGCAGATTCCAAGGATGGAAAATACCAGGACCGATCTTCTCTCCAAGTTGGCTACGCTGGCTCCGACTGAATTGCCCAAGGGTGTTCTCTTTGAAGTTCTGAAGTGCCCAAGTACGGAAGAATCACGGCCCGTGATGGAAATTGACCATGAGCCCAGTTGGATCGACCCACTGGTGGCATATCTCAGAGACGGGGTTCTCCCTCATGATGTAAAAGAAGCTCGAAAGCTCAGAAATCAAGCCTCCCGATACATCCTTTATGAGGACAAGTTGTACAAGAGATCATACTCTTTGCCCCTTTTAAAATATCTCCGGCCTTCGGAAGCTAACTACGCCTTGTGGGAGGTGCATGAAGGAATCTGCGGAAGCCATATGGGGGCTAGATCCTTATCCCACAAGTTGCTCCGCCAAGGATATTACTGGCCGACAATGCATCGTGACTCAATTGAATACGTCAGAAAGTGTGACCGATGTCAGAGATATGCCAACATCCAGAGACAGCCCGCCACCGAGCTTACACCCTTGAGTGCCCCATGGCTGTTTGCGCAATGGGGGATGGATATCCTTGGACCCTTTCCCGTGGCATCGGGGCAGAGGAAGTCCTCCTGGTAGCGATTGACTATTTCACCAAGTGGGTCGAAGCCGAACCGCTGGCGAAAATCACAGAAGCTAAAGTGCAAGACTTCGTCTGGAAGTCAATCATTTGCAGGTTCGGCCTGTCGAGAACTCTAATTACTGATAATGGGCGGCAATTTGCGAGAGCGAGATTCATCGAATTTTGTGAAGACCTAAACATCTCCCATAACTTCACATCAGTAGCCCATCCTCAGGCGAACGGCGAAGCTGAAGTGACCAACAGAACTCTGCTACAAGGGATCAAGACAAGGCTCGAAAAAGCGAAGGAAACTTGGGCAGAAGAACTTTATCATATGTTGTGGGCATACCGAACTACCCAAAGACTGCCCACGGGGGAGACCCCCTTCGCTCTAGCTTTCGGAACGGAGGCTATTATCCCAATTGAGCTCAAGCTCCCGTCGGCACGAGTCATGGCTTTCAACGAACATCACAATTCGCAAGGTCTTAAAGCCAACCTCGACTTGCTGGAAGAAAATTGGGAGGTAGCTCAAGTTCGAATGGCAGCCTACAGACAGAAAGTCACCCGCTATTACAATTCTCGGGTCAAGAATAAAGTCTTTAGAGTAGGAGATCTAGTGCTTCGACGAGCCGCTGTCTCGCAATCTCATGATTGAGGGAAGCTCGCCCCAAATTGGGAAGGCCCATACAAAGTCAAAGAAGTAGTTCGGCCCGAAACTTATTACCTCAAGGAGCTCAGAGAAGCAGACCTCCCGCGACCATGGAGCTCGAAAAACTTACGAATGTATTACTGATAACTTTATTTTAAATAAACATTTTATATCCACATGTCTTCTCTTTTGGCACGAGCCTATATCGACAGAATAGTCAAAACAAACCGCATCGGAAGCAGGAGGAGAACTTCGTCTCGACGCAATCAAAGGCCCGGTTCTCCTTAGATCGAATGGGGGGAGAGGCCCTGCAACGCCCGTATGTGCCCCCATGGCCCTGTTAGGGACAGGAGGAGAACCTCACCCTAACTTGAGCAAAATCGAAGGCCCGGTTCTCCCTAGATCGGATGGGGGAAGAGGCCCTGCAACGTTCGTATGTGCCCCCACAGCCATGTTAGGGACAGGAGGAGAACCTCACCCTAACTTGAGCAAAGTCAAAGGCCTGGTTCTCCCTAGACCGGATGGAGGGAGAGGCCCTACAACGCTCGTATGTGCCCCCACAGCCATGTTAGGGACAGGAGGAGAACCTCGCCCTAACTTGAGCAAAGTTGAAGGCCTGATTATTTTTAGACCGGATGGGGGGAGAGGCCCTACAGCGCCCATACGTGCCCCCACAGCCATGTTAGGGACAGGAGGAGAACCTCGCCCTAACATGAGCAAAGTCGAAGGCCCGGTTATTTTTATACCGGATGGGGGGAGAGGCCCTACAGTGTCCATACGCGCCCCCACAACCATGTTAGGGACAGGAGGAGAATCTCGCCCTAACATGAGCAAAGTCGAAGGCCCGATTACTCTGAGATCGGATGAGGGGAGAGGCCTTGCAATGCCCATACGTGCCCCCACAGCCCCATTAGGAGAGGGGGAAGAATCTCATCCTAATACGAACTGAGATCGATTACATCAGAAGTAAGGGAAGAACATCGTCCTGGCGCCGACTAAGGTCCAGTCATTCAAGACCAGATCAGAAGAAGGGGACCTTCTTAGCGGCCCCTTCGCACTCCCGTGACCCCACCAAGAGCAGAGGGAAAGCCCTCACTCAAAAAAAGAAAAAGAAAAAAGGGGAGGAGAGTTAAGAAGGAAAGCAACAGACTGTGTCAGCGATGAATGGAAAACAAATTGCATCAAAGATGCAGGAACCTCGTCTCAGCGAGGATTGGGGTTCTTATCGAAATCCCTGGCCTTTAAGAAAGCTCTCAACACAGGCCAGAGATAAGATGGCCTCCTCAAGGTGATGAGAAGCTCAGACCTCCAACCTCGAACTCTGAAAGGAGGCGTCAAACCCGAGCGGCCCCAGACAAATCTGCGGCCATGAACAAAAGGACAGGTCAATGCGATGGCAATCGGGTACCTCCGAACAGCATCGATATCGAGCAAGGCAAAAGTCGAAGGAAGCTCGGCAAACGACAATTCAGCATGTGAGTAAAAGAGGTAGCAAAAAATTCTCTTCTCATGTTATTTACTAAATATGCATTACAGAGCCCTTAAGGCTGAAGAAGAAGGATGATCGAAAAAGCGAGCCGACGCGGCAACGACCAGCAACCTCCGGACGACGTCAAAAAAAAAAAAAAGGGGGGGGGGGGGAAGAAGGGAGAAAGCAGATGATAAGGAAAAGAGGAGGGGAATACAACAATAACAATGGTGAATGAAAGAAGTTCGGCAGGTGACAATTTGACGCAAAGAGCGGACAAGGTAACAAAATCTCCTTCTCATTCTCGATTAACAAGATGCACGTTACAAGGCCTTGGGGGCCGAGGAAAAAGAACATTACTACAAGACTCAAAAAGAACACGTTAGGGACCACTTCAAGCTCTCGACTCCTCCTTCCGGCTCCGTCCTTTTCAGCAGTATTTTCCAGTGCGTGTGATAAACCCCTCGGCTCTCGCCCCCCACCTCGCTCTGTTCCATTGCCGAAACCCCAACCCTAGGAGGAAAAGGGGGGATAGAATTCAAAGGACAGCAACAGCGACGGCAGCGGCGACGATGACTTGCATCAGAAAGAACCAGAAGTACCCTGGAGGCCGCAATGACACCGGAGGCATGCACCACCACTGTGTGCTCCACCACGACCACCATCCTGGGTACTTCAGCAAGATTGGTATGCACTACTTCCGCCATCCCCACAACAAGTTCTACTGCCCCACCGTTAGTGCCGACCGCCTCTGGTCCCTCAACCCCGATGACGTCAAGAGACCCGCCACAGCTTATGATGACAACTCTCCCCCTTTGACCGGTGTCTCCTAGTTCAACTACTCTGAAATTCTCGGGCAGAACGCACTCACCAGTTGGTTCCATTATTAAATCCCTATTGTTGAAGGAATTCTCCCTCGAGCCCCCTTTGAGGCGGTGGGAACCCTTAGTGACGGTTCGACGACCGCTGAACTCGCGGACCACTGTCTTCCCCCTCCTGCACCTCTCGATCCGCAACATCCTCTCGAGATTGGCCTCCGGGGCAGAAGCCCCGGTGGGAAAACTCCTCGAAAGGGCTCAGAAGATTGAAGGCGGCAGGGAGCCGGTGGAGATGGCGAAGATTGGTGCGAAGAATGCCCAGAGTCGAAAAGGGCACCGATGGGGTGGCTAAAGTCTCAGGCAGAAGAAAGGAGTTGACTCTCAGGCGAGATGGAGTCCCCGGAGGGTAAGAGGCGATGGAGCCTGGCACAGTTATGGTGGTAGATATCCCTAGGTCAACCAATGCCTGCCACGTGTCCCACTCATCGCGGCGTAGGGCTGACCGCTGGCGGGACCATTATGGCATGGCGCTTGGTACTACGCCATGGTGGGAATTCTGAAAGGACCCTTCGGATCGCCCTAATTAGAAAAAGACACTGGCACGCGTGCATTAAATGCCAGAATATCTGAGGGTGATCGGGCACAGGATTCAAGGGGACAACTTCAGCTGTGAAAATTTTTCTGTACTTCCTTCATTCGAAACTCGAAAGTAGGGGGACTGATGTTGGGTATAAAACACCCTCCCAGCAGAAGTTAATGCCAGGAGTGATCCTCCAGGGGTTCTACCGATGTCCGACCTTTAGCAGCATCTTCCCGAACCTCTCCGGTGGTCGAGCCTCCGTAACGTTCCCAAGTTCTGCCGATGGATAAACTGCCACCAGTGTAGGCCGGATTCTCCACGACAGGCGGGC
Organism: Elaeis guineensis; assembly: GCF_000442705.2. Taxonomy (NCBI): domain Eukaryota; kingdom Viridiplantae; phylum Streptophyta; class Magnoliopsida; order Arecales; family Arecaceae; genus Elaeis; species Elaeis guineensis. Next base: position 70,815,623 of record NC_025995.2, on the reverse strand, counting down.
TTCCCAATGCCAGGCGGTGGTTGACCACCTTCTAGTCTTCATCCGGACTCCTACGGGAGCCGGACATCATCCCTGACTTCAACTGCAGGTAGACTTCATCCGGACTCCTACGAGAGCCAGACTTCGTCCCCGACTTCAACTGCAGGTAGACTTCATCCGGACTCCTACGGGAGCCGGACTTCATCCCCGACTCCAACTACAGGTAGACTTCATCCGGACTCCTACGGGAGTCGGACTTCATCCCTGACTTCAACTGCAGGTAGACTTCATCCGGACTCCTACGGGAGCCGGACTTCATCTCCAACTCCAACTGCAGGTAGACTTCATCCGGACTCCTATGGGAGCCAGATTTCGTCCCCGACTTCAACTCATCCCTGACTTTAACTGCAGGTAGACTTCATCCAGACTCCTATGGGAGTCGGACTTCATCCCTGACTTCAACTGCAGGTAGACTTCATCTGGACTCCTACGAGAGCCAGACTTCATCCCTGACTTCAACTGCAGGTAGACTTCATCCGGACTCCTACGGGAGCCGGACTTCATCCCTGACTTCAACTGCAGGTAGACTTCATCCGGACTCCTACGGGAGCCGGACTTCGTCCCTGACTTCAACTACAGGTAGACTTCATCCGGACTCCTACGAGAGCCGGACTTCGTCCCCGACTTCAACTACAGGTAGACTTCATCCGGACTCCTACGGGAGCCAGACTTCGTCCCTGACTCCAACTGCAGGTAGACTTCATCCGGACTCCTACGGAAGCCAGACTTCATCCCTGACTTTAACTGCAGGTAGACTTCATCCGGACTCCTACGGGAGCCGGACTTCATCCCCGACTCCGACTGCAGGTAGACTTCATCCAAACTCTCACGGGAGCCAGACTTCTTCCCTGAACTCCTGTTGCAGGTAGACCTCACCCCGAACTCCTACGAGGGTCGGACTCCGAGCTCCTACCGTAAGTGATCCACTCCAAGTTTCCGCTACAAACGATCTACTTCAAATTTCTACTACGAGCGGTCCATGCCGGATTCCCACCATAAACCTTCATCTGAGCTTCTATTGCGGACGAACCTCTCCAGCGCCATCCGACATCCACCATCGGTCGGTCCCCCATCGAAGTCTATGCAGAATCGGACTGCGTCTGCGGAAAGCCTCTGACCGAGCTCCTACGGCAAGTGGTCCTCGCCTGCCGCCTTAACACCCCAGGGCACCCAACAGGATTTGCAGCATCCGAGTTCCTCTCAAATGGATAGCTACCCCTCTCCACTAGGCACCTCAATCGAACTTCAGCCGACAAGCCTGGACCCCCTGCGGGCCACAATAACGGCCACGACTCTGCTCTACTTCCTGCGACGGATCCTGTGCAGCTCCATTACTCCCTGGCGGGCCACAATAACGGCCACGACTCTGCTCCACTTCCTACGACGGATCCCGCACGGCTCCATTACTCCCTGGTAGGCCACTATAATGGCTACTACTCTGCTCCACTTCCTGCGACGGATATCGCATGGCTCCTCCACCCTCTGGCAAGTCGCAACAACGGACGCCGCTTCACTCCCCGCAACAGACTCCACGTGGCAGATCACGGCGATGGCCATGATTCCATCCCACTACTCTTCGTAACAGACTCCTCCTGGCCCCGAATGGCCCACTGCCAGACGGTTACAATTGTCGCTATCATCTATTGCACCCTCTGCCTATAAAAAGGGGACCCCAGATACGTTATTCTCTAAGCTCTCATTTTCTATCTCAAAACTCTGCTAATTTTTTTGTTCGAGCACTCCATTCTTGTTGAGGCAGAGAACTGACTTGAGCGTCGGAGGGTCTTGCCAGAGCACCCCCACCTCCGGTTTAGACTTCCTTTGTAGGTCCCGGCGGTGACCGCAGCTCCCTCGACTCCAGCTTCTCCGATGCAGGTGGATTTTTGCACCAACAGATATGAATAGATACCATGATTAGTTGTTATGATTGTTAAGACACAACTATGATAATGCATCATTATGATTGATTGAATTAGGATGTGCTTGAGACCGTTAAAGCTCTCATAAAAATTATATTAAGTCATAGTATTATGAACCAGTAGCTAACCTATTTCTTGAATTGATAATCAATTAGTATCTCAGGAGTGTTTCAAGTGTGGTGGTTATTTAATTGATTCCGTTGCTAGCCTAGCCAATTTTATTGGTGTCTAAAAAAAGCAACAGGGAGACCCCCACCTATCTTAGTACTTTCTTGACCAATTAAATTAGTTCGAATCTTGAATGAATGCAACTTAGAGTTTTGAACACTACATATATCTTCCTTCATGCCTAGTCAATATCTTATCAAAAATCATAGTAGATTTGTTGTGATATCCATAATGCCTACTATGGGAATTGATGTGGATTTATCTTGATGCATATTAGATACTTTACAGTATATTTTGGATATATTGCTTTGTTGTGATATCCACAAGGACAGTATTTTTCAGATATGGCTGTATGAAAATGAAGGGTCAGACTTAACTAAAAATACTATAGTTTATTGTGATATCCACAAGAATATGAGTATTTTTAGAGGTAGGTTATGTTGAGAGTTGTATGAGATACAATTAAATAGATTTTTCTACCTTTGAACTCATTAAGATTTGTTGTGATATCCATAAGGCTTCATTGAGAGATTAGGATCTCAACCCCATTAAGAAATCAGATTAAGGTTTCTCGTTTACCATAGGAGAGGGCTATGATATCTAATAAAATAGTAGGAGACATAACTAGTTTAAAAATTCTCATCTAGTTGTGCATGTCAAACATAAGCGATCTGCTTATACTATTATTCTTTATATAGATTTAAGTCTACATTATGACTTTCTTGTTTTCACTGCATGATACCATAGATAAAAATATGTTGATCGATCTAACTATGTGGATTAATTGAGGAATTTACAAGTTAGTTTTGTATCGAAGAAGAACTTTGATATTCTAGATATTTCTGACCTTGGATCGATCAATAATAGTGAGAAGGCAACAGTTATCCATAAGGATATTATCTATTCATTTTATGGCAAATGTGGATATTGGGAGTTTAATTGCAAGAATAATCTTACAAGATTGAAGCAGAGTGCAAGTGTAGCACCAAAAGTTGTGTATATGATTAAGATCTATTTTTCATTGAGTGGTTTAGACTTTGATATTTGAGCATTAGATATCACTTATGGATCATATATTTGTACCATTACAGTGACTACAGAATATCAAAGATCTGAAAAGAGGTGACCTCGAGCTGTATGACGTAAGTGGAGAGTCCATTAGCACAAAGACTGTGAGAACCTGTATGCTTGATTTACTTTTGGATAAAAAATTTTTAGAATTAAAAGACTATTATTACATGTCAAAGATCATTAGAAATATTATTTCTATACCTATGTTGTTAAAACAAGATTATGAAATAAGGCTAGTAGAAAATAGATGCTCTATTTTTTTTCTAATAACTTTTATAGCAGTGGTTATATTAATAATAATCTTTTAATTCTTGTACTCAATAAAAATATTTTTCATATTGAAAGAAATATGAAAAGAAAGAGAGAAGATGTGAATATCACATATCTCTGGCATTGTCGCTTTGGTCATATTAGTGAGTCAAGGATTAACAAGTTATATAAAGAAGAATTATTTGACCTATATGATTATGAATCATTGAGAACTTATAAATCTTGTTTCATAGGTAAGATGACCATGACTCCATTTTTTGAACATGGAGAGAGGATGAATGAGTTGTTAGTCCTAATACATACAGATATATGTGGATCAATGACAACTCAAGCCAGAGGAGGATGCTCCTATTTTATCACCTTTACGAAAGATTTATCAAGATTCGATATGTGTATCTTATGAAATATAAATTCGAAGCCTTTGATAAGTTCAAGGAGTATCAATGTATGATCAAGAAACAAATTGAAAAAGGTATCGAGGTTCTTCGATCTGATCGAGGAGGAGAATACTTATCCAGTAAATTTTTTGATCATCTTAAAAGTAAAGGTATTTTCTCTGAATGGACCCCTCCTTATATATTCTAGTTAAATGGTGTAGCAGAAAGGAGGAATTACACTTTGATGGATATGGTTCGGTTTATGATGTGCTTCATTGATCTCCCAATATCTTTCTGGGGGTATGCCCTAGAGACTGCTGCATATATTTTTAACAGGGTACCTTCAAAGTCTGTTACAAACACTCCATATGAGATATGAAAGGGAAGAAAGTCTAATCTTAAATATCTTAAGAATTGGGGCTGTCCTTCTTATGTCAAAAATATTTTTGGACATAAGCTTAATGTTAGATCACACAGGTATAGATTTGTAGGGTATCCTAAGAAAACTAATGGATACTACCTCTACCATCCTACTGAACAAAAAGTATTTGTTAGTGGGCACGTCATTTTTTTGAAAAATAAATTCATCCAAAAAGGAGGCAGTGGGAGGAATATTGAACTTATAAAAGTTCAGGATTTACAAACTGATCTAAAAATACCTATGGTTGAACCACAAGAAGATCCTCAATCAGAAATACCCAAGGATGAGGTACATCCATAATATACACCTCCTCTCTGAAGGTCAGATAGAGTGTATCATGCACCTCTAAGATTTGATTTTATCATTGAGAATGATACTATGATCAACATCATCTAGGATGATGATCCATTGACCTACTCAGAAGTAGTCATGAGTAGAGACTCAGGCAGATGGCAGAAAATCATGAAATCTGAGATGGACTCAATGTATACTAACCAAGTGTGGACATTGGTTGATACGCCTGAGGGTATGACCCCAATAGAATGCAAGAGGATCTTCAAGAAGAAGATCTGAGTAGATGGCCAAATAGAAATCTATAAAGCTAGGTTGGTGGTGAAGGGTTTCAGACAAAGACAAGAAATTGACTATGATAAAACCTTCTTAGTAGCTATGCTCAAGTCCATCTAGATTTTGCTTGCTATAGCGACATACTATGACTATGAGATCTGACAGATGGATGTCAAGATCATTTTTCTCAATAGTAATCTAGAGGAAGAGGTCTATATGACTTAGCCAGGGGGATTTGTCTCAAGTGGGAGAGCAAATCATGTATGCAAGAGATCCATCTAAGGATTGAAGTAGGTTTTGAGGAGTTGGAACATCTGATTTGATATGATAGTCAAAAAGTTTGGCTTTATCAAAAATAAAGATGAACCATGTATGTATAAGAAGACAAATGGGAGTGCTGTTGTCTTCTTGGTTCTGTATGTCGATGACATACTGCTCATTGAAAATGATATCCCAATGATGCAATCGATTAAGACTTGGCTATTGAATAAGTTTTTCATGAAAGACTTGAGTGAAGCATCCTATATACTAGGTATAAAGATCTATAGAGATAGATCTACAAGAATGTTAGGCTTATCCCAGTCACGGTATATAGATCTCATATTAAAGAGGTTTAATATGGAGGCAAGTAAGAGAGGTTACCTGCCTACAAGTCATGGTATATATCTCTCTCTAAGAAAATGTATCCTAAGGCACTAGAGGAGAGAAAGAGGATGAATAAAATCCCTTATACTTCGGCTATGGGATCATCATGTATGCCATACTATTTACCAGGCTTGATGTTGCTTATGCTTTGGGCATAGCTAGCAGATTTCAGGCTGATCTAAAGGAGGATCATTAGAAAGTGGATGATAGCAAGTTGATATCAGGAGATGTGTTTACCCTAAATGATGGGGCAGTGATTAGAAGAGTTTCAAGCAGTAAATAGTATCTGACTTAGTTACTGAAGATGAGTACATCATTGCTAGTGAAGCCATTAAGAAAGCTATCTGGATGAAAAAATTTATCATGGATTTAGGAGTTATTCCTAAGAATGAAGGATTGGTGTCACTCTATTGTGATAATACTAGAGCCGTTATTCAAGCTAAGGATCTTAGGTCTCATTATAGATCCAAGCACATCTTCAGATACTTCCATCTCATTAGGGATAAGATGTTGTTTTTGAATAAGTTGACACAAAGAATAATATAGCAGACCCATTCATTATGGTCATACCATAGCAGCTATATGATCGCTATCTTATTTGTATGAGATAGAAAGGCGATTGGCTTTAGTATAAGTGGGAGATTGAAAGAAGAGTGTCCTATAGTCAATCGCAAGTGTTGCAATGGGACTTTTCTTTGTGATTTTTTAACTCATGTAATGATATTTATTATTTGAGGCATTGATTCATCATATTAGCTGCATCTTATTATGTCTAAGATTATAATGAATCTCAAAGATTAGGATAATAATTTTAGGAGACATGAATGGGTCATGCTAATGAGATCTAAAATTTTAAAATTTTAATCTTAAACATTCCTTATCGTAGGAGCATTGAGTCGGAGATCAATATTCTGGATAGACTAGCACATTTTATGTATGCTCAATGAAGTGTTGGGAATAGTGTCCCAAAGCCAATCGTCAGCCTGTTGACGGTTGTGCTCCTTTTGTATTAGTACATGAATTATAAATAAATAAAAGTTATTTTGGTATTTTTTCATCACAAATGTTTCATCTTCTAATGAACTCCTATGTTGTGGTGAAGTCCTTAGGACTATTTAGACTCGACAAAGGAGGATTTATCGTTTAGTCCTTAAACATGTTCGCGACCAAATGATACGTTGTTACCAAGGACGACAATATTTATCGAGCATAGGTCATTGTGTGCCATATGGGTTGGTTGTCCTCATAACCAAAGAGTGTGGAGACACTGGTATGGCATACAGGTGAGATGTAATGGTACATCTGCACTGAACGTGACCAACTCCGGAGCTATTTCTGCTGTCAAGATTTGCTCCGATGGGATATGGGTATAAATGTCCCTCCGACCTGAGACCGCCACGGTGACTTGCAAGCAACTCACTGCACTTAGGCACTGGACTACCTGAATTTCTAATTCAGTGACGGAAGGTTGCTGGGTGTAGTCAAGTACTTGACTTGTCGGTGCGTGTGTCAAGATGGGATTGACCACTCCAGTTTAGGAGCTGTGTACAGTCGTGTTTCAATTTAGCAAAACCTTGGCCAGGGTAGTCCTAGTGAGGAGTCACAGGACTAATTGAGTTGAGCACGATTCGGATGATATCATCAGGGTTGACAGTTTAACTCTGAGTCATCCTAAACATAGGGGTCAAAAGGGATGAATTATACGGTAACTATATTCACGTAGGTTCTGAATGTTGTGATTATTCGACCTATCCGGTCGTCGGGTACCATTGCTAGATGGTCACTTCGATTAGTACAAGAATTGGTTCCTGTGCTACCGGCTTAGGTTCGAACCTGCAGGGTCACACACATTAGAGGTTCCTTTCTGATCTGATGGCTGATTATGAGTCTTATCTATCTGGGACTCTATGATTGAGAATTAGGATTCTCTAATCATAAGTTCCACACATTTTGGGTACTGGGGTCAAAATTTTGAATTTCAAATTTTGAATTTGAAATTTGAACTCTTTGATCAGGGTTTCATATCGATGGTCTCTGATGCCTGATTGCCCATCAGATTTGGACTCAATATTTATGAGAGGTTTAATTAGTGATTTAATCATTAATTAACTCAATTTGATTGAGTAATTATTTTTGAATCAAGTCCAATTGAATTGGATTCAGTTTGGATTGACCCGATTAGGTTAAATGTTGACCTAATCGCTAAGGTGGTTTAGTCCCTGATTTGATCAGGGGTTAGGTTTAGTTAATTCCTGATTTGATTAAGATTTTATTGAGCCTAATTAAGCCTAATTATGTTGGGTTTAATCTGATCTAATTGTGCTCAACCTATTTTAAACTAGGTTGGCTCAATTTGAATCAAACCACCTTGTTTTAAATTCCCTGCGACACCCAACTTCCTTGCACCCATTTGAATTCACGAGAAGAAACTTCTCGTAAAATTTTTCTCATGTAAAACCCTTCCCCACGTCCTCATTTGTGCACCATATAGATGGATAAATTAATTAGTTAGCCATTCAAATTCAAAGCATGTTTGAATTTGAATGGATAACTTATCACTTGCCCTTTCATCCTTATCCATTTTGTGCGCCACATTAATTACACGAGAAAAGGTTTCTCGTGTAACTTTTTCCACGCACAAAAAGCCACGCCTCTTCTCTTCTCACACCCAAAAGGATAGGGATAAGTTGGTTTTCATTTGAATTTAAATTTGATTTGAATTCAAATGTGTAACCTCTTGTCTTTATCCTCTCACGCGGATAAGACACGTTCGACGTTGTTTTAAAAAGAGGAGAAAGGTGGGACGTGCGTAGAAAAATTAGGAGAGAAACTTTGGGGTGTGAGGAAGGCTTCTGCGCAAGGTGAAGGTCCAAAACCTTCTGAGAGAAAAAGAAAGAAAAGAGAGAAAATTGGGCGTAGGGTTTTTGGTGTGTATCCTAGGGTTTCTACCTAGGGTTCGGGAAGTGAGATTGGTATGCCACAAGTATCGTGAGTCCACCAAATTTTAGAGAGAGATCCATCAGCCTCTCAAGTAATTGTGCAGATGATTCAGAGCATCCGAGAAGTCGGCACACATCGATCGAAGGAGTTCGATCAACATCTGCCATCAAAAGGGTGAAATCACGAACTAGCATTCGTGAGGAGCTGATCAGACGGGAGCTTCGTGTGGACGATCCGCAGAGGCCAGACAGTTGGGTGGCTGTGACGTGACGATCAGAGCCCTCCGACGGTGATCAGATTGCGGTGATCGACTACCCGCAAAAGGTGATGTGTTCTGAACACAGTACTGTAAAACGTTTACTGATTCAAATTTGAATTTCAAATTTAAATGCATGCTGTTGTATCATATTTAGATCCTAGTGTAGGATTAATTAGTATTAATTAATGAGATTAATTAATAATTCCGCTGTAAAATAGTAATTTTGAAAAAGTTTTAAAATTACCATTTTGCCCCTGCACTAAATTTTTGCTTCAATTGGTATCAGAGCTGGTTCTAGAATATGATATACATATGCATGCGTAGATTAAGGTGTAATCTATAAGTTTAAATTTGAAATTCAAAATTTGAAATTCAAAATTCAAAAAGATTTGAAATTTAAAATTTGAAATTTGTTAGAAGTTTCAAATTTGAAATTCAAAATTTGAAATTTGAAATTTGGTTGAAATCTCAAATTTGAAATTTGAAATTCGAAATTTAAAATTTAAAATTCAAAATTCAAATTCAAATTTGAAATTTGGTTGAAATCTCAAATTTGAAATTTGAAATTTGAAATTCGAAATTTGAAATTTGAAATTCAAAATTCAAAATTTAAAATTCAAAGATTGAAAATTCAAAATTTGAAATTTGGTTGAAATCTCAAATTTGAAATTTAAAATTTAAAATTTGAAATTTGAAATTTAAAATTCAAAATTTAAATTTTGAAATTTGTATATTTAGATATACTTGATCCAAGTAGCAAGTAATCTAATTGGGTTGGTTGCCATGGCCGTCCGGTCATAGGAGAAAAGTAGGGTTTAAAGGCCCTCTCTTCCCATTCGATGGGGTCTCCTATGGCGGTAGGAGTGTCGATGCAATTATATCCCATGTCGATGAAGCAGCGAAAGGACTTAATTAAGAAATTTATCATGAATGTGTTAGATTAGATCTAAAAGAAAATTTATGATTTATTTTGAGTTATTTTCTGTTATGAAATGAGCAATAGAATTGCTGTTTATGAAATGTGCTGACCCGTTTGTGAAATGAGTTAACACATTTGGTGAATAGAAAATAAAATCTTTCAAATTTAAAAATTATTTTCGAAATGCCAAACCCTGACCCATCAGCCCAAGTACTTAATTAAAAGAATTAAGTGTTGTCTAGTAGGTCTAGAATTGTGAATTAAGACCTAAGACAATTGCATAAACTTTTGGGTCAATGGGTTAGATGAATTAGGTCCATAATTGGGTTAGACCTAAGGTTAGTTTAAAAAATGGACTAATTGGAGTAATTGGTCAAATCTAATCAAAAGTTGAATTAGATTAGGTCAAGGATACTCTAGACTCAACTTCAATAGTTGTAGTTGAATGGGTCCATGTCTTTAACTAGACCAAGATGGACTTAATTCATGGCTACGCGGTGGAGCTCTATTTACTAAGTTGATCAAAATTAAAACTAATGAACCGGTTGGTGTCTAAGGTAAGTTGGCAGTTTTGACCAGTGGTTCTTAAGCGGGAGCTACTCGCATTGATTCGATCATTGACGAGTTAATGGCAAATCCCCACCACTGATCTCACTTACCTGGCCAATCTGGTAAGTTAGATTTTGATTAGATCACTTGGTGGTTAGAGCTCACCCATGTCATTAGGTAAATCAGTATGACTGATTTAGGTGCTCCTAATGCCAGCTTTAATTAAATCCTTTTTTTAATCTGACTTGGTGAAGTCAGTGGGAGGATTGAAATTGACTGGATGATTTCTTCTCTACTATTCTTTAATAAAATCCTCAAAATTATTAGGTCTCTTAAATGATTAAGTTATAATGATAACTAAGTCATAGCCTCCCATTAAGTGAATGATAATGAGTCCATTAGTTCAATGATCATTGGAGGCCCAAAGGCCTGGTGCTCATTGGCTAATGGAATTATTATTCATAATATGATAATTTGATTGAGTCTTTCTGATGGTGGTTAGGTTGGCCGGCCAAAGTCGGGCCTGATCATTTATTGGTCCGATTCACTAAATTAAGTCATGTTAATGGTTGGACCTAACCAGATCTTCTCAGTGGAGGCCAAAGCCTACTGATTAGGTTCTGGGGCAAAATAAATTACTAGAAGTTGTTTAGAGAAACAACTGGTTAAGAACCTACCCATAGATGCACATGAGTTGACCAACCAAAGTTGGGCTCGTGTGTAGTCTGTGTGGATTCTAGAGGTCTCGTTTTCCTTTAAGCAGCTATGGCCACTACCCTATCGCTCCGGTCATTATTAGATAATGACAAGCTCATGGGACCCAATTTCGATAGCTGGTATCAAAAATTGAAAATCGTCCTTGAGCATGAGCGGATCCTTTATGTAGTAACGGATCCAGCACCTGAGGAGCCAGCTCCGAACGCTAGTAAAGCGATCCGAGACACTTACTTGAAGTGGCTCAATGACCGCACCACCGTTCGATGTATTATGCTGGCAGCAATGAATGACGAGTTCAGCCGAAGGTTAGAGAACGCCCAGCCACAGGAGATGCTTCAAATGTTGAACGACTCCTTTGGCACGCCTGACGACGTTGAAAGGCACAAAACTAGTTGTGCTATTTTCAATGCTCGGATGAGGGATGGGGCCTCAGTCACTGATCATGTACTGTATATGATCGAGATGATTGAGCGCCTAAGCAAATTGGGCTTTCCTCTGCACGAGCAGCTCGGTAAGGATGCGATCCTTAATTCCTTGCCCAAGTCCTTCCTCCCATTCCTTACTCATTTTCGAATGACAAAGCCTGCAGTAAACTACCACGGATTGTTGGGGTTGCTGCAGAACTTTGAGAAGGATCACCAACTCCATAAGGAGTCGGTGAATGTAGTGGGAGGGTCTTCTTCTCATCGTCAACCCTTTGGGAAGGGGAAGAAGAACAAGAAGAAGAAAAATAAGAAGGTGCAATCTCATGCTGGGACAGTAGCACGGGGTCAGACCAAGAAGCGCAAGCATGACCAGAGCCAGGCGGAGTGCTTCTTTTGCAAGAAGCACGGGCATTGGAAGAGGAACTGTCATCAATACATTGCCTCCCTGGACCCGAACAGGCCAAAGAAGAAGCAAGGTAATTATATGATAACTCCTTGCAACTTTTCGATTTGTGATACTACTGCCTGGGTATTGGATACCGGAAGCTCTTATCATATTTGTAATTCGATGCAGGGTCTGCAGGTCAGTAGGAGATTTGATGAAGGCGAGAGGTTCCTGAATGTTGGAGATGGAAGCAAAGTTCCAGTTCTAGCTTTAGGAATCATGAGTCTTGTAATCAATTCTCGTAATGTAATTCTGAGTGAATGTCATTATTGTCCAAGTTTTTTATTAAATATTATTTCTGTAAGCCTTTTGGCCATGTACGGTTATGATTTTTTAATAAAAAAAAATATTTGCAATATCATTTTGAATGGTGTTACAATATTTGTTGGACAATTAAATAATAGAATTTACTTACTATCACAGCCTGTTAATGTGGTTCAAAAATTCGGTAAACGCTCTAGAATAGATAATGTGTCAGAAGTCTACCTTTGGCACTGTAGGCTAGGTCATATCAATAAGAACAGGATAAACAGGTTGGCTCAAGAAGGAATTCTTGAAGTTAGTGATTGTGAATCACTTCCAACCTGTGAGTCCTGTCTTCTTGGAAAGATGACCAAGTCACCTTTTACTGGAAAAGGTGAGCGAGCCAGTGAACTCTTAGGTCTGGTACATTCTGATGTATGTGGACCCATGAGCTCAAGTGCAAGAGGTGGATTTTTCTACTTCATAACCTTCACAGACGACCTATCTAGGTATGGGGTATGTCTATTTAATGAAGCATAAGTCGGAATCATTTGAAATGTTCAAACTATTCCGAAATGAGGTAGAAAAATAAACTGAGAAGTGTATTAAAATTCTTCGATCTGATCGAGGAGGTGAATACCTTTCCAATGAGTTTCTGACGTATCTAGGGGAGAATGGGATTCTCTCTCAGTGGACTCCTCCTGGAACACCACAGCATAATGGTGTGTCTGAAAGGAGGAATCAGACCCTGTTAGACATGGTTCGATCCATGATGGGGTTTGCTGGTCTGCCGATCTCCCTCTGGGGATATGCGCTCGAATCGGCTTGTTACCTTCTAAATAGAGTTCCGAGTAAGTCTGTAGCCAAAATGCCATATGAGATATGGATAGGACGTAAGCCAGTACTCTCGCACCTTAGGGTTTGGGGGTGTCCGGCTTATGTTAAACGTTTAATTACAGACAAGCTTGGACCTAGGTCTGACAAGTGTAATTTTATAGGGTACCCAAAAGAGACCAAAGGGTATTATTTCTACCTTGCTGATGAGCAAAAGGTGTTTGTCAGCCTTAAGGCAATATTTTTAGAAAAGAAGTTCCTTAGTGAAGGAACTGTTGCCTCTAAAGTCGAACTTGACGAAGTTCGACAGGTGGAAAAACTGACACATGTTACTGAACCTGAACCGGATTTGATTAGATCAGATCCGGAGCCCATTGATTATGCACCCTTAAGGCGGTCTGGTAGAGTACCACATCAACCGGACAGATACTATGGTTTCTTGGTCCGGGATGGTGATCCTATCGAACTTGATGAAAACGATGAGGATCCGATCACCTACATGGATGCAATGCAGAGACCTGACTCTGAGAAATGGCTAGAGGCCATGAAATCCGAAATGGAGTCCATGAAGGTCAACGATGTGTGGACATTGGTTGACCCACCCGAAGGAGTAAAACCCATAGGGTGTAAATGGGTCTTCAAAAGGAAGAGGGGCGCAGACGGAAAGGTGGAGACCTATAAAGCCCGTCTGGTTGCCAAGGGATATCGTCAACGTTATGGTATAGACTATGATGAGACGTTTTCTCCTGTGGCAATGCTCAAATCTATTCGGATTATGCTTGCGATAGCTGCCCATCTGGACTATTAAATCTGGCAGATGGATGTGAAGACAGCTTTCCTAAACGGAGAGCTGGACGAAGAGGTGTATATGATACAACCTGAAGGGTTCACATCCACAGATGAGTCTAAGGTGTGCAAGCTACAGAGGTCCATTTATGGACTTAAGCAGGCATCTCGGAGTTGGAACATACGTTTTGATAGGACGATCAAAACGTATGGCTTCGTTAAGAACGGAGAAGAACCCTGCATTTATAAGTGGGATAATGGTCCAGCAGTAGTATTTCTTGTATTGTATGTGGATGACATTCTCTTAATCGGGAATGATGTCCCTGCATTACAGGGAATAAAGATTTGGCTATCGTCACAGTTCTCCATGAAGGATCTGGGAGAAGCTTCCTACATCCTAGGGATGAGGATCTATAGGGATAGATCCAAAAAGTTGCTTGGCTTATCCCAGTCTACGTACATTGATACTATGCTAAAAAGATTCAGCATGGAAAATTCCAAGAAAGGCTATCTACCGATAGGCCATGGAATTTCTCTCTCGAAGAGGGATTGTCCGACAACACCTCAAGAGAGAGAGCGTATGGGTAGGATTCCATATGCTTCGGCAGTGGGATCTATCATGTACGCCATGACATGTACACGACCAGATGTGGCATACTCACTAGGGGTAGTGAGTAGATACCAATCTGATCCAGGAGAGAATCACTGGAAGGTTGTTAAAACCATCCTGAAGTATTTGAGAAATACTAAGGACCAGTGGCTTATATATGGTGAATCAGACTTGAGACTTATAGGGTTTACAGACTCTAGTTTCCAGTCTGATCGAGATGATAGCAAGAGTGTGTCAGGATTTATTTTTACCCTTAATGGTGGGGCTGTCTGTTGGAAGAGTTTCAAGCAGCACATTGTGGCTGATTCAGTATGCGAGGCGGAGTATATTGCTGCATCAGATGCTGCCAATGAAGCGGTGTGGCTGAGAAAATTCATCACCGAGCTCGAAGTAGCACCCTCCCTTGTTGGTCCAGTTCTGCTCTACTGCGACAGCTCTGGAGTCATTGCTCAGGCGAAGGAACCAAAGGCACACCAGCGAACGAAGCATATTCTGCGCCGCTACCATCTCATCCGGGAGATCATGGATCGAGGTGATGTCGACCTTCAAAAGATCGACGGGAAGGAGAACCTGGCCGACCCATTCACTAAAGCCATTGCGGTGAAGGAGTTCAACAACTACAAGTCGAAGATGGGTATTAGATACTGCACCGATAGGCTTTAGGCCAAGTGGGAGATTGTTGGGAATAGTGTCCCAAAGCCAATCGTCAGCCTGTTGACGGTTGTGCTCCTTTTGTATTAGTACATGAATTATAAATAAATAAAAGTTATTTTTGGTATTTTTTTCATCACAAATGTTTCATCTTCTAATGAACTCCTGTGTTGTGGTGAAGTCCTTAGGACTATTTAGACTCGACAAAGGAGGATTTGTCGTTTAGTCCTTAAACATGTTCGCGACCAATGATACGTTGTTACCAAGGACGACAATATTTATCGAGCATAGGTCATTGTGTGCCATATGGGTTGGTTGTCCTCATAACCAAAGAGTGTGGAGATACTGGTATGGCATACAGGTGAGATGTAATAGTACATCTGCACTGAACGTGACCAACTCCGGAGCTATTTCTGCTGTCAAGATTTGCTCCGATGGGATATGGGGTATAAATGTCCCTCCGACCTGAGACCGCCACGATGACTTGCAAGCAACTCACTGCACTTAGGCACTGGACTACCCTGAATTTCTAATTCAGTGACGGAAGGTTGCTGGGTGTAGTCAAGTACTTGACTTGTCGGTGTGTGTGTCAAGATGGGATTGACCACTCCAGTTTAGGAGCTGTGTACAGTCGTGTTTCAATTTAGCAAAACCATTGGCCAGGGTAGTCCTAGTGAGGAGTCA
>NC_025995.2:70713987-70799984 GCF_000442705.2 Elaeis guineensis | reverse complement strand
TTGGAGATGGAAGCAAAGTTCCAGTTCTAGCTTTAGGAATCATGAGTCTTGTAATCAATTCTCGTAATGTAATTCTGAGTGAATGTCATTATTGTCCAAGTTTTTTATTAAATATTATTTCTGTAAGCCTTTTGGCCATGTACGGTTATGATTTTTTAATAAAAAAAAATATTTGCAATATCATTTTGAATGGTGTTACAATATTTGTTGGACAATTAAATAATAGAATTTACTTACTATCACAGCCTGTTAATGTGGTTCAAAAATTCGGTAAACGCTCTAGAATAGATAATGTGTCAGAAGTCTACCTTTGGCACTGTAGGCTAGGTCATATCAATAAGAACAGGATAAACAGGTTGGCTCAAGAAGGAATTCTTGAAGTTAGTGATTGTGAATCACTTCCAACCTGTGAGTCCTGTCTTCTTGGAAAGATGACCAAGTCACCTTTTACTGGAAAAGGTGAGCGAGCCAGTGAACTCTTAGGTCTGGTACATTCTGATGTATGTGGACCCATGAGCTCAAGTGCAAGAGGTGGATTTTTCTACTTCATAACCTTCACAGACGACCTATCTAGGTATGGGGTATGTCTATTTAATGAAGCATAAGTCGGAATCATTTGAAATGTTCAAACTATTCCGAAATGAGGTAGAAAATAAACTGAGAAGTGTATTAAAATTCTTCGATCTGATCGAGGAGGTGAATACCTTTCCAATGAGTTTCTGACGTATCTAGGGGAGAATGGGATTCTCTCTCAGTGGACTCCTCCTGGAACACCACAGCATAATGGTGTGTCTGAAAGGAGGAATCAGACCCTGTTAGACATGGTTCGATCCATGATGGGGTTTGCTGGTCTGCCGATCTCCCTCTGGGGATATGCGCTCGAATCGGCTTGTTACCTTCTAAATAGAGTTCCGAGTAAGTCTGTAGCCAAAATGCCATATGAGATATGGATAGGACGTAAGCCAGTACTCTCGCACCTTAGGGTTTGGGGGTGTCCGGCTTATGTTAAACGTTTAATTACAGACAAGCTTGGACCTAGGTCTGACAAGTGTAATTTTATAGGGTACCCAAAAGAGACCAAAGGGTATTATTTCTACCTTGCTGATGAGCAAAAGGTGTTTGTCAGCCTTAAGGCAATATTTTTAGAAAAGAAGTTCCTTAGTGAAGGAACTGTTGCCTCTAAAGTCGAACTTGACGAAGTTCGACAGGTGGAAAAACTGACACATGTTACTGAACCTGAACCGGATTTGATTAGATCAGATCCGGAGCCCATTGATTATGCACCCTTAAGGCGGTCTGGTAGAGTACCACATCAACCGGACAGATACTATGGTTTCTTGGTCCGGGATGGTGATCCTATCGAACTTGATGAAAACGATGAGGATCCGATCACCTACATGGATGCAATGCAGAGACCTGACTCTGAGAAATGGCTAGAGGCCATGAAATCCGAAATGGAGTCCATGAAGGTCAACGATGTGTGGACATTGGTTGACCCACCCGAAGGAGTAAAACCCATAGGGTGTAAATGGGTCTTCAAAAGGAAGAGGGGCGCAGACGGAAAGGTGGAGACCTATAAAGCCCGTCTGGTTGCCAAGGGATATCGTCAACGTTATGGTATAGACTATGATGAGACGTTTTCTCCTGTGGCAATGCTCAAATCTATTCGGATTATGCTTGCGATAGCTGCCCATCTGGACTATTAAATCTGGCAGATGGATGTGAAGACAGCTTTCCTAAACGGAGAGCTGGACGAAGAGGTGTATATGATACAACCTGAAGGGTTCACATCCACAGATGAGTCTAAGGTGTGCAAGCTACAGAGGTCCATTTATGGACTTAAGCAGGCATCTCGGAGTTGGAACATACGTTTTGATAGGACGATCAAAACGTATGGCTTCGTTAAGAACGGAGAAGAACCCTGCATTTATAAGTGGATAATGGTCCAGCAGTAGTATTTCTTGTATTGTATGTGGATGACATTCTCTTAATCGGGAATGATGTCCCTGCATTACAGGGAATAAAGATTTGGCTATCGTCACAGTTCTCCATGAAGGATCTGGGAGAAGCTTCCTACATCCTAGGGATGAGGATCTATAGGGATAGATCCAAAAAGTTGCTTGGCTTATCCCAGTCTACGTACATTGATACTATGCTAAAAAGATTCAGCATGGAAAATTCCAAGAAAGGCTATCTACCGATAGGCCATGGAATTTCTCTCTCGAAGAGGGATTGTCCGACAACACCTCAAGAGAGAGAGCGTATGGGTAGGATTCCATATGCTTCGGCAGTGGGATCTATCATGTACGCCATGACATGTACACGACCAGATGTGGCATACTCACTAGGGGTAGTGAGTAGATACCAATCTGATCCAGGAGAGAATCACTGGAAGGTTGTTAAAACCATCCTGAAGTATTTGAGAAATACTAAGGACCAGTGGCTTATATATGGTGAATCAGACTTGAGACTTATAGGGTTTACAGACTCTAGTTTCCAGTCTGATCGAGATGATAGCAAGAGTGTGTCAGGATTTATTTTTACCCTTAATGGTGGGGCTGTCTGTTGGAAGAGTTTCAAGCAGCACATTGTGGCTGATTCAGTATGCGAGGCGGAGTATATTGCTGCATCAGATGCTGCCAATGAAGCGGTGTGGCTGAGAAAATTCATCACCGAGCTCGAAGTAGCACCCTCCCTTGTTGGTCCAGTTCTGCTCTACTGCGACAGCTCTGGAGTCATTGCTCAGGCGAAGGAACCAAAGGCACACCAGCGAACGAAGCATATTCTGCGCCGCTACCATCTCATCCGGGAGATCATGGATCGAGGTGATGTCGACCTTCAAAAGATCGACGGGAAGGAGAACCTGGCCGACCCATTCACTAAAGCCATTGCGGTGAAGGAGTTCAACAACTACAAGTCGAAGATGGGTATTAGATACTGCACCGATAGGCTTTAGGCCAAGTGGGAGATTGTTGGGAATAGTGTCCCAAAGCAATCGTCAGCCTGTTGACGGTTGTGCTCCTTTTGTATTAGTACATGAATTATAAATAAATAAAAGTTATTTTGGTATTTTTTCATCACAAATGTTTCATCTTCTAATGAACTCCTGTGTTGTGGTGAAGTCCTTAGGACTATTTAGACTCGACAAAGGAGGATTTGTCGTTTAGTCCTTAAACATGTTCGCGACCAAATGATACGTTGTTACCAAGGACGACAATATTTATCGAGCATAGGTCATTGTGTGCCATATGGGTTGGTTGTCCTCATAACCAAAGAGTGTGGAGATACTGGTATGGCATACAGGTGAGATGTAATAGTACATCTGCACTGAACGTGACCAACTCCGGAGCTATTTCTGCTGTCAAGATTTGCTCCGATGGGATATGGGTATAAATGTCCCTCCGACCTGAGACCGCCACGATGACTTGCAAGCAACTCACTGCACTTAGGCACTGGACTACCTGAATTTCTAATTCAGTGACGGAAGGTTGCTGGGTGTAGTCAAGTACTTGACTTGTCGGTGTGTGTGTCAAGATGGGATTGACCACTCCAGTTTAGGAGCTGTGTACAGTCGTGTTTCAATTTAGCAAAACCTTGGCCAGGGTAGTCCTAGTGAGGAGTCACAGGACTAATTGAGTTGAGCACGATTCGGATGATATCATCAGGGTTGACAGTTTAACTCTGAGTCATCCTAAACATAGGGGTCAAAAGGGATGAATTATATGGTAACTATATTCACGTAGGTTCTGAATGTTGTGATTATTCGACCTATCCGGTCGTCGGGTACCATTGCTAGATGGTCACTTCGATTAGTACAGGAATTGGTTCCTGTGCTACCGGCTTAGGTTCGAACCTGCGGGGTCACACACATTAGAGGTTCCTTTCTGATCTGATGGCTGATTATGAGTCTTATCTATCTGGGACTCTATGATTGAGAATTAGAATTCTCTAATCATGAGTTCCACACATTTTGGGTACCGGGGTCAAAATTTTGAATTTCAAATTTTGAATTTGAAATTTGAACTCTTTGATCAGGGTTTCATATCGATGGTCTCTGATGCCTGATTGCCCATCAGATTTGGACTCAATATTTATGAGAGGTTTAATTAGTGATTTAATCACTAATTAACTCAATTTGATTGAGTAATTATTTTTGGATCAAGTCCAATTGAATTGGATTCAGTTTGGATTGACCCGATTAGGTTAAATGTTGACCTAATCGCTAAGGTGGTTTAGTCCCTGATTTGATCAGGGGTTAGGTTTAGTTAATTTCTAATTTGATTAAGATTTTATTGAGCCTAATTAAGCCTAATTATGTTGGGTTTAATTTGGTCTAATTGTGCTCAACCTATTTTAAACTAGGTTGGCTCAATTTGAATCAAACCACCTTGTTTTAAATTCCCTGCGACACCCAACTTCCTTGCACCCATTTGAATTCACGAGAAGAAACTTCTCATGAAATTTTTCTCATGTAAAACCCTTCCCCACGTCCTCATTTGTGTGCCATATGGATGGATAAATTAATTAGTTAGCCATTCAAATTCAAAGCATGTTTGAATTTGAATGGATAACTTATCACTTGCCCTTTCATCCTTATCCATTTTGTGCGCCACATTACTTACACGAGAAAAGGTTTCTCATGAAACTTTTTCCATGCACAAAAAGCCATGCCTCTTCTCTTCTCACGCCCAAAAGGATAGGGATAAGTTGATTTTCGTTTGAATTCAAATTTGATTTGAATTCAAATGTGTAACCTCTTGTCTTTATCCTCTCACGCGGATAAGACACGTTCGACGTTGTTTTAAAAAGAGGAGAAAGGTGGGACGTGCATAGAAAAATTAGGAGAGAAACTTTGGGGCGTGAGGAAGGCTTCTGCACAAGGTGAAGGTCCCAAACCTTCCGAGAGAAAAAGAAAGAAAAGAGAGAAAATTGGGCGCAGGGTTTTTGGTGTGTACCCTAGGGTTTCTATCTAGGGTTCGAGAAGTGAGATTGGTATGCCACGAGTGTCGTGAGTCCACCAAATTTCAGAGAGAGATCCATCAGCCTCTCAAGTAACTATGCAGATGATTCGGAGCATCTGAGAAGTCAGCACACATCGATCGAAGGAGTTCGATCAACATCTGGCATCAAAAGGGTGAAATCACGAACTAGCATTCGTGAGGAGCTGATCAGACGGGAGCTTCGTGTGGATGATCCGCAGAGGCCAGACAGTTGGGTGGCTACGATGTGATGATCAGAGCCCTCCGACAGTGATCAAATTACGGTGATCGACTACCCGCAAAAGGTGATGTGTTCTGAACACAGTACTGTAAAACGTTTACTGATTCAAATTTGAATTTCAAATTTAAATGCATGCTGTTGTATCATATTTAGATCCTAGTGTAGAGTTAATTAGTATTAATTAATGAGATTAATTAATAATTTTACTGTAAAATAGTAATTTTAAAAAAGTTTTAAAATTACCATTTTGCCCCTGCACTAAATTTTCGCTTCATGAAGAGGGTGGTAGATCTCACTAGCCACTTGTATGGGACACTAATACAAGGATGTGGGTGCTCATTTGAAAAATGAGTTCACTGAATTGACTCGATGAAAGAGAACATCTTATGAAAGTTTTACTTACATGTCAAAGATGATTCTCTAAGTGAGAGTTGTGCAAGTGATCCTTAGACCTGAGGTCACTATGAAATCTTATGCACATGAATCCATATTTTGGTTCATATCCAGGCATGGCATTAAGATATGT
Organism: Elaeis guineensis; assembly: GCF_000442705.2. Lineage (NCBI taxonomy): Eukaryota > Viridiplantae > Streptophyta > Magnoliopsida > Arecales > Arecaceae > Elaeis > Elaeis guineensis. The sequence goes on along the minus strand of NC_025995.2, from coordinate 70,794,238 downwards.
ATGGGATATTTTGGATATGGTGGAGCGTGTATGAAGGTTGTGAGTAGATCAACATAGAATCGATCACTTCTAGTAAGAGAAGATCGCATCCTGTGTATTCTCAATCCTAGATGACTTGAAAAAAATCTTTTGATCAAAAATAGGAAGAAGATTAGAAAGAGTTTCTAATGCTTCTTTATTGGAGTCATCATTGGTTAATTGAGAATTGATATGAATATATGTTTGAGTTTGACATGATTCCATACTCATGAACATATTCAGGGTGCAGGAATGATTGAAGGATTAAATTGCATTGTAACTTACCACTGAAGGATATATTTAATATTTCTATAAAATTTTATATCTTCTAGATAGTTATGATACATTGCTAGACGTTAGTCTTAACTTATAGATTTTTGATCAAATTAAAGAGTTTAATTCGATCGTCAATTAGAAAGGATTCTAATTGTTGAACTTGGGTTAGCTCGATTGGACCTAAATCAATTAGATTGAAATCTAATCAAATTTAGTCAACTTGCACCCAGATCTACTACCAACTAGATTTAAAATCTAATGAGTCATACACATATAAAAATTAGCTAAGGATCCTTTGAAAAAAGGTTGATTGGAATTTTGGATTCAATGAAGATTTTGGTAAGCATGCCAGCACGTGTGGAACCCTTGTTCCTTTGGAGATCAATTTGATCTCATCCTTTACTAATTTGCTAGTCCAATTTGGTGGGCATTTGGGTCAGGTCGTGCCACCTAAAAGCAGCCCAAATTAGGATGCCACATCTCATGTTAACTCCAATTATGAAGAGTCCAAGTTGTGAAGGACTTTTGGCACAAAATAGGTTTTGCGCGTGCATGTTGGTGTGGGCAGAAGGAGTCCTTTTGGCATGGGATTAAGATGTGTGTAGTAGCCCATATCACCCTCCATCCTCCGTTGCACATCTCAAAATATGAGATATATTTTTTCTGAATTTTTTGGGATAGAGAAAAAATTGGCAAAAGAAGGATGTCTTGCATGCATGTGCAGATGCGTCGCATCTGTCCGTGTTTTGAAGAGTCCTCCTAATCAAATACTTTCAAATTGGAATAATTTTTTATGATAATGTTCACATTTGATAAGCTATTTTTAGTGATTTCTCTTGAATTTTTTTAGACTTATCAGATAGCCAAATGGATGCTGGAATCTTCCTCATGTGAGCGCACATGCAATGATCAGATTTCATGTGAAAGGATGCGAGATCACATCTCTTCATTGATTTTTTGATCTCCTTATTAGGTGATCTAAGATTAGGATTGAATCTCCTATCTATATGGATTTTTGAGGATTTTTTTGATTTGAGAAGGGATGCAAAAATATCCCTTCTCTAGTCGCACACACAGAGCAGGGTGCTGATCGACGTATCATTGATAAGAGTCCTTGTGCTTGAAGGAACTCTTATCTTTGATAATTAGATCAGATAAACCTTTTGGATGAGACATGTATCTTTCTTTTGGCATCTCTCTAGTGGCTATAAAAGGGCTTGGGCACTGGGTGTCCGAAGTATTTGAATCGGGTTTCCAATTTCTCTCCAGTTGCTCTTCTTTCTTTCTTACAACCTATCTTAGTTTTAGGATAAGGCTTTGGGATTTAAGACAAAGTCTTATTTAGTCCTAACAAGAGTTGTAAGGGTTCTAAAGAAGAAGAATCAGAAGTCTAAAAGAGATTTTGAGAGGGTGGAGTCAGATTCTTAGAGAAATCTGATCAGTATGAGGCTAGTCGAGTTCTAGGAGCTAGAACTCTTGAAGCAAGGGGAAGGAGCACTGTCTTTAGTTCAATTTCAATGTGAATCATCATTGGAGGGCGGACACTTGGATGCCTTGTAAAAATTAGAATGAATGCTATAGGTATTCTTCTTATCCTAATTTATATTTATTGTACTTTGATTTTTATAGTCATGGATTTCTGGGCATTTGGATTTTCGGTGCATCAGATGTTTTGAATGAAAATTTTAAACACTGAACCCTTCTGCTATACTACTAGTACCCAACAGATGCTAGTGAGTTTAATTAAATTTTCATATACAATTCAGCAAAAGAAAATTGAAACAGACTTAAGGTAACGTATGAAGGGACAAATCAAGTAAAAGAATAAAAAATTCACATGCTTGTGCATCAGTATGAATTATTTAAAATGGATCCTACTGAATCAATTACTAGCATGTTTATATGTTTTACTAATATCATTGATGGACTTAAAAGCCTAGATAAAGTTTATGATAACAACGAATTGGTGGGGAAGATTCTCAGGTCTTTGCCTAGGATGTAGAAAGCAAAGGTCACAGCCATTCAAGAGGTGAAAGACCTGAACAAATTATCACTAGAGGAGTTGATCGGATCATTAATGACACAGGAGTTAGCAATGGGGCAGCATAATAAAAATGAGAATAAAAAATGGAAGACCATTGCCCTAAAGTCCACTGTAATTGAAGAAGATGAAGTCAGTCCTCTGATGATGATGATGACAAGAGGACATAGCCCTTGTAATAAGAAAGTTCAAAAAACTTATGAGAAGAAGAAGGTAAGGATCCAAGAGAAGGAACTTGACCAAGGGAGAGTCGAGTAAAGAGAAAGAGAAAGAGAAGGAACCACCTTTGTGCTACGAATATAAGAAATCAGGACACTTCAAGGCTAACTATTCAATCTTGAAGAAATCACTCAAAAGAATCAAGAAGGCCATGGTAGGGACATGGACTGACAGTGACAAGTCTAGCTCTAAAGAGGAAACCCAAAAGGAAGCAAACTTCTATCTTATGGCTTTGGATGATGAGGTATCCTCTAATTTTTTTTTAGAATTTATTTTTGATGAACTTCAAGATGTTTTTCATGACCTAATGAAAGAATTTAGAAAGATAACCCAAAAAATAAAAATCTAAAAGCAAAGAATGAGGTATTAATCAAAGAAAAAGAAGAAATACTTCAAAACAACAATAAATTAAAGGATGAGAACGAAATCTTAAAGAAGGAAGTTGAAAAACCAAAATTTTTGGTAAAAAAAAATCACATGTAGTTCAAATAAGCTACAAATGATATTAAATAGTCTAAAAGGAGTCTATGATAAGACTGGTTTAGGGTATAAACCAAACAATAAATAAAAATTTTTTAAAAACTTTTTTTCTGCATCATCATCCATTTATAGCACTTCTCATAACATGTTTCAGCTGTAGAAGAATAGGACACAAGGCATTTGCAAGTAACTCAAGAAGAATCAATGACAAAATAGTTATGAAAATCTGAGTTTCTAAAAGAACCATAGTTACTAACCCTAAAGGATCCAAAAGAACTTGGATACCAAAGAAAGTTACTTAATTTTCATACAAGAATGTTACTTGGATAGTGGCTGTTCAAGACATATGACGGATGACAAGAAGCAATTCTTCACTCTTAAGAAAAAAGAAGGGGGAGTAGTTGTTGGGAATTATGTCCCAAAGCCAATCGTCGGCCTGTTAGTGGTTGTGGTTATCATTGTAATTGTATATGAATTATTGAATTAATAAATATTATTTAGTTTTTTTATCACTGTGTACATCTCATTTTGAATTTCTATTATGTGATGAAGTCCTTAGGACTATTTGATTCGATATAGGAAGATATATCATTTAGTCCTTAAATGAGTTCATGACCAAATGATATGCTATTACTAAGATGATAGACATATCAAGTGTAGGTCGTTGTGTGCCATATAGGTTGGTTATCCTCTTAACCAAAGAGCATGGAGATGTTGGTATGGCATGCAGGTGAAATATAAGAGTATATTTCACTAAATGTGATCAATTTTGGAGCATTCTATTGTCAAGAGTCACTCTGAAGGGATATTGGTATAAGTGTCCCTCCGATCTGAGATCATTATGGTAACTTACAAGTAACTCACTATGCTTTGGTACCAGACTATCTAAATTTTTAATTCAGCAATGAAAGATTTTTGGACATAGTCAAGTACTTGTGAAATCGATGTGTGAGTCAAGATAGAATTGACCTCTTCGAATAAGTAGGAGTTAATGTATCTGTGTGTTTCAATTCAGTAAAATTTTGACTGGGGTAATCCATGTGATAGATTTTGAAAATTGAAATACAATATGGATGACCATATCAGGGTTGGCAGTTAAATCCTAGGTCACCTTGAGTATTTGGATCAAAGGGATGAATTATATGGTAACTATATTCAAATAGATTCTTGAGTGTTGCTTAGCATACATTCGGCCTATCCGGACGTCGGGTACCATTGCTAGATGGTTACTCTGATTGATTTAGAAATCAGTTCCTGTGCTATCGACTTAGGTTCAAACCTATGGGGTCACAGATATTAGAAATTTTTCTCTGATCACTTGGTTAATCTGAAGAGTTCCAGTCAATGGAGACTCTGGTGAAGGGTCTCACTTGATGGGGACTCTGCTGAAGAGTTCCACTGGATGGAGACTCTAGAGAAGAGTCCCACTAGACTTGAACTCTATTATTAATAGAGGATTAATTAATAATTAGATTACTAATTAGCTCAATTTGATTAAGCATTAAAGTTTGGATCAAGTCTGATTGAATTTGATTCAATCAGGTCAAGTCTGATTAGGTTATGAGACGACCTAATCGATAAGAGAGAAATGATCCTGATTGATCAGATCTATAGCTTAATTAATTTATTAATTTGATCAATTTTAATTAAAATTATAATATCCTAATTAGATTAGGTTCACTATATTTTATTTGGATCTAATTGGATTAGGTTTGAAAGAAATCTAATTGGTTAAACCCTAGAGTCCCAAATGAGTAGGACTCTATCCCTTGCACCACCTTAATTGTCTTATACCTTTTCTCACCATACAAAATCAGTTTATACATGAGAAAATTAAAAAATAATTCTTCTTTTGTCGCTCATTAAGGGTAGAAATTGATTGGTTTTGATTTGAATTCAAATTAGTTTGAATTTCAACTTAAAACCTTATCCATATCCTTCCACTTCCACATGTTGATTGCTTTTGAAGGAGTCTATTGTGTATGAGAAAAGGAGATCTTTCTAACTGATTTTTATATCTAATTTTTTTGGTAAGTCCTTCTTTAAGTTAGATAAGGATGAAAAAAAGTTGGAGTCAAATTGAAATTCAAAAGAGTTTGAATTGCAACAAACTCCAGCCCTTATCCTATTTTATCTGGTTTGTGCGATAACCATAAAAAGGCCATAATTTTGTGTGCCAAAAAAAGAGAGCTCTTCACCATGAGATATCAAAGAGAAAGAGGGTCAATAACACTTCTTTGGGATGTAAGGATTGGGTGGGTTTCCTTCTTTCTTGATGTGAACAAAAGAGAAGACTGTTCTCCTCTTGGGTGAGAGACCTAGAATTATTCTAGGTTTTTGGGTGAGGAAAAAATCAAAGAGAAGAGAGTCTTCATCTAAATTTTTTCTACCATCCAGCATCCTTCTCTGATCCATCTTTGATATAAAAAATGTTCAAGGTGATCGAAGAAGGAGATCAAGTCAGATCTACCATCAGAAGCCGACTGTGCGAGCTAGCATTTTCGCAGAGGACTGATCGGTCCGAGGGGCTTCGTGTGGACCATCCATAGAGGCTGCATGCTTGTGCAGCTGTTCGACATTAGTGTGAGCTTCATACCATGCTTACCAGCTATGGAGATCATCAACTCATAAAAATATGATGAGTTCTGAACTCTACCGATATAATCTAAAGATTAGATCAAATTCAGGACATCGATGTGATCGATGTAATTTTTTATTTTATTTCAAATTTTATATATAAATTTTTTATATTATAGATCTTTAATGGTAGTTTAGATCTGATCTAAGATATATTTAGAAGATTAAAATATTTAATCTTTTATTATTTCACTGTAAAATTTTAAAAATACATGCTTTGAACTACCCGATTTTCCTTCAGATGGTATTAGAGCTAGGTTTTTTATGACAAGAATTTTTTGCATATAATCTGATTTTAATTATTTAGATTAGATCTAAATAGTTAATTTTGAATCTGAGTAGTATAGTAATATGATTGGATAGATCCTCATAGCCGTCCGATCATAGAAAAAATCAGGATTTCACTATCCTATTTATCCTTTCGATGGGATCTCCCATGGTGTGTAGGGGTGCTGCACGATCTTTTCCATAATGATGAATAATAAAAAAAAATTTAAAATTTAATTTTAGATTTGAAATAATATATATTAGATCTAAAATTAAAGTTTTGATCATTACATAATTGATTGTAAAAATATTTTACAAAATTAAAAATTATTTTTAAACACCGAACCCGAACCCATATCAGTCCAAAACTTAATTGAGAATTAAGAGATCTAGATTTAAGAATCAAAGATCTAAGACATTAATTTCATAACTCATGAGTTAATGGGTTAGCTCAAGTCAAGTCCATTTAACTAGGTTAGACCCAGGGTTAGAAATTATTGATAATGAGCCATGTTAGTAATTGACCAAATCTAATTAAAAATTAATTATGATTGGGTCAATTTCTTCTCTTGATCAATTTCAATAGTTATAGTTGGTCAAATCCATATCTTTAATTAGACCAATATAGACTTTGATTATAGCTCCATTGTCGAATCCAAGTCTATAAATTGATCAAATTGAAAATGACTAACCAGTTGATGTCTAAGGTAAGTATGGAAGCTTTGATTGATAGTCATTAATTGAGAGCTACTCACATAGATTGAGTCTTTGTCGAGTTAGTGGCATATCCCTCCCATCGATCTCACTTACCTGGCCAATATAGTGAATCATATTTTGATTAGATCACTTAATGATTGTTGTTGACCCATGCTAACTAGGAAATCAGTATGATTGATTTACGTGTCCCTAGTTCAACTTGTCTTGAGTCCTCTTTATGACTTGATGAAGCCAGTAGGAGGATTCATGATTGGTTGGTTGGACCAACTTATGCTTGATCTTCTTAAATTTGACTTGATGAAGTCAGTGGAAGGATTAAGATTAACTGGTTAAGTCTCATCTCATCTCTCAATTCAACTAATTAAATCCTCTAAAATTGTTAGGTCCCTAAAATAAAATAGTTATAGTGATAACTAGATCATAACCTCCCATTAAATTGGATGATAATGAGTCCAATGGTTTAGGTGATCATTGGAGGTGCCACATGCCTGGTGCTCATCTGGCTGTCGAAATTATTATTCATAATATGTTGTTTTAGTTGTGTCTTTCTGATGATGGTCAGGTTGGTCGAGCCACACTCGGGTCTGATCACTCGTTTGTTAGATACACTAAAATCTGGTATGTTAATGGTTGGACCTAACCAGAACCTTTAGTAGAGGCGCTGTATGCTTGCTGAAGAGGCGTCCGGGGCAAAATTGAATACTAAAAATTATTTGATAAAATAATTAGTTAAGAACCTACCCATGGGTACACAAGGGTTGGTTGAGCCACACTTGGGCCCATGTGTAGTCCATGTGGATTCTAGTACCCACTAAAGAATTAGTATAATTCTTTAAATTGAAGATAGAGGCTATCAATTCAAATAAAATAGTGAAAGAACCTTTAGACTAAAATCCATATCTTTAGACTTAATCAATTCATATACTAATTAGGTTCTGATTTTTCTTTTACAGTTATGGCCATGACCTTGTCGCTCTGATCACTATTAGATAGTGATAAATTGATGGGATCAAATTTTAATAGCTGATATCAAAAGCTCAAAATAGTCCTGGAGCACAAACGGATCTTATATGTATTGACAGATCCGACACTCGAAGAGCCAGCTCTGAATGTGCATAGCACAATCAGAGACACTTATCAGAAGTAGCTCAATGACTGAACTACGATTTGTTGTATTATGCTGGTGGTGATAAATGATAAGTTTAGCCATCGTTTCGAGAATACTCAGCCACAGGATATGTTACAAATGTGGAACGAGTCCTTTGGCACACCTGATGATGTTGAGAGGCACAAGAGTAGTTGTGCCATCTTCAACGCTCGAATGAGGGAAGGAGCATCAGTCACTGATCATGTATTGTACATGATCAAGATGATTGAGCACCTAAGCAAGCTCGACTTTTCTCTACATGAGCAGTTGGAGAAAGATGCTATTCTGAACTCTCTGTCCAAGTCCTACCTCCCTTTTCTTACTCATTTTCGAATGACAAAGCCTACAGTTAACTACCATGGTTTGCTGGGGTTACTGTAAAACTTTGAGAAGGATCACCAACTCTAAAAAGAGTCAGTGAATGTTGTGGGAGGGTCTTCTTCTGGATGTCAATCCTTTAAAAAAGAAAAGAAGAACAAGAAGAATAAGAAAAGGGTGCAAAGTGCTGGGGTACCTAAACCCAATCAGATCAAAAAATCCATGTCCGACCAAAGTCAGACGGAATGCTTCTACTGCAAAAAGTAGGGGCACTGAAAAAGAAATTATCCTCAATACATTGCCTTCCTAGATCCAAACAGATTGAGAAAGAAGCAAGTTATTGCTGGACAAGATAATTATATGATAATACCTTATAATTTCTCAATTTGTGATTCTACTATCTGGGTATTAGATACTGAAAGTCTTTTTAATATTTATAATTTATTACAGGGTCTGCAGGTCAGTAGGAGATTTGAAGAAGGTGAAAGGTTCTTTAATGTTGGAGATAGAAGACCAGCTCCAGTTCTAGTGTTAGGGCCTATTAAACTTGTATTCAAGTCTAATGTAATTATTCTAAGTGAATGTCACTTATGTCCTTCCTTTTTATTGAATATTATTTCTGTAGACCTTTTGACCATGTACGGTTATGAAATTTTAATAAAAAAAATAATTTTAATATCATTATGAATAGTATTAATGTGATGAATGGATAACTAAAAAATGATATTTATATATTATCACAATCTGTTAGTGTAATGTACAATAAACACCCTAGAATTAGTGATATCTCTGATATCTATCTTTGACATTGTAGGTTAGGTCATGTTAACAAGAACAGAATAAACAGGTTAACACAAGAGAGAATCTTTGAAGTCAGTGATTGTGAATCACTCCCAATCTGTGAGTCCTATCTTCTTAAAAAAATGATCAAATCACCTTTTACTGAAAAAGGTGAGCGAGCCAGTGAAGTTCTAAGTCTGATACATACTGTTGTATGTGGATCTATAAATACTAATGCCAGAGATGGATATTATTATTTTATTATATTTATAGACAATCTATCGAGGTATGGGCACGTCTACTTAATGACACATAAGTCAGAATCATTTAAAATATTTAAATAATTCTGTAATGAAGTAGAGAAACAAACTGAAAAGAGTATTAAAACTCTTCGATCCGATTGAAGAGGAGAATACCTCTCTAGTGAGTTTCTGACATACTTAGAAGAGAATGGGGTTCTTTTACAATGGACTCCTCTTGGAACACCACAGCATAATGGTGTATCAAAAAGGAGGAACCGAACTCTGTTAGACATGGTTCGATCCATGATGGGATTTGTAAGTCTGTCAATTTCTTTTGGGGATACGCACTCGAGTCGGCTTGTTATATTTTAAATAAAATTTTGAGTAAATCTGTAAGTAAAACACTACATGAGATGTGGATAGGGTGTAAGCTAGCACTCTCTCACCTGAGGGTTTGGGGATTTCTGGCTTATGTCAAATGATTGAAAACTGACAAACTTGGACCTAAGTCTGACAAATATCTATTTATAGGGTACCCAAAAGAGATCAAGAGATATTACTTCTATCTTATTGATGAACAGAAGGTGTTCGTTAGCAATAGGACTATCTTTTTAGAAAAAAAGTTTCTTGGTGAAGGAACTAATACCTCAAAGATTGAACTTGATGAAGTTCGATTGGTAGAAGAACCGACACAATCTGATAAACCCATAGAGTTGAACTTGATTAGATTAAATCTGAAACCTATTGTAGAAATATCTTTAAGGAGATCCAGTAGAGTACCGCATCAACCAGATAGATACTATGATTTCTTAGTCTGGGATAGAGATCCAGTTGAACTTGATGAGAACAATGAAGATTCGATCACCTATATGGATGCGATGTAGAGGTTTGACTCTGATAAGTGGTTAGAAGTCATGAAATTTGAAATGGAGTCCATAAAAATCAACAATGTATAGACATTGGTTGACCCACTTGAAAGGGTAAAACCCATAGGGTGTAAGTGGATCTTTAAAAAGAAGAGGGGCACAGACGAGAAGGTGAAGACCTATAAAGCCTGTCTGGTTGCCAAGGGTTACCGTCAGCATTATGGTATTGACTATGATGAGACATTTTCTCCTGTGACAATGTTCAAGTCTATTCGGATTATGCTTGCGATAGCAGCACATCTAGACTATGAAATCTGACAAATGGATGTGAAAACAGCCTTCCTAAATGGAGAGCTTGAAGAAGAGATGTATATGATACAACCTGAAGATTTTATTTTCACAGATGAGTCTAAGGTGTGCAAGCTTCAAAGGTCCATCTATGGATTTAAGCAGGTATCTCAGAGTTGGAACATATGTTTTAATAAAGTGATCAGAACGTATGGCTTCATTAAGAATGGAGAGGAACCCTGCACATATAAATCGGTTAATAACTCTGTGGTAGTATTTCTTATTTTGTATGTTGATGATATTTTCTTAATCAGGAATGACATCCTTGCATTATAGGGAATAAAAATTTGGTTGTCATCACAGTTCTCCATGAAAGACTTGAGAGAATCATCCTTCATTCTTGGGATGAAGATCTATAGAGATAGATCTAAAATGTTGCTTAGATTATCCCAGTCGACGTACATTGATATTGTGCTGAAAAGGTTCAGCATGGAGAATTTCAAGAAAGGCTATCTTTCGATAGGCCAAAAAATTTTTCTCTCAAAGAGTGATTATCTGACAACTTCTCAAAAGAGAAAGCGTATGAGTAGAATTTCATATGCTTCGATAGTGGGATCTATTATGTACGCCATGATATGTACGCAATCGGATATGGCATACTCATTAGAAGTAGTGAGCAGATACCAGTCCAATCCAGATGAGAATCACTGGAAGGTCGTGAAGACCATCCTTAAGTATTTGAGAAATACTAAGGATTAGTGGCTTATCTATGAAAAATCTGACTTAAAACTTATAAAATTTACAGACTCTAATTTTCAATCGGATCGTGATGGCAGCAAAAGCATGTCGTGATATATTTATATCCTGAACGGTGGAGCAATCTACTGAAAAAGTTTCAAGCAGCACACTATGGTCGACTCTACTTATAAGGTGGAATATATCATAGCATCCGATGCTACGAAAGAAGTTGTGTGGCTATAAAAGTTCATCAATGATCTCAGAGTGACACCCTCCCTTGATGGCTTCGTCTTGCTATACTGCGATAGTACTGGTGCCATTGCTTAAGCGAAGGAACTGAAGTCACATCAGTGGACCAAGCACATTCTGCATCGCTACCATCTGGTCTGAGAGATCGTAGATCGAGGTGATGTCGAGATTCAAAAGATCAACGAAAAGAAGAATCTGACCGATCCATTTACTAAAGTCCTCGGCATCATGGAGTTTGAAGACTAAAATCAAAGATGGATATATGATATTGCACCGATTGGCTTTAGTCAAAGTGAGAGTTGTTGGGAATTGTATTCCAAAGTCAATCATCAGCCTGTTGATGATTGTGCTTATCATTATAATTGTATATGAATTATTGAATTAATAAATATTATTTAATTTTTTCATCACTGTGTACATTTTATTTTGAACTCCTGTCATGTGATGAAGTCCTTAGGACTATTTGATTCGATATACGAGGATATATTATTTAGTCCTTAAATGAGTTTGCGACCAAATGATATGCTATTACTAGGACGATAGACATATCAAGTGTAGGTCATTGTGTGCCATATAGGTTGGTTGTCCTCTTAACCAAAGAGCGTGGAGATGCTGGTATGGCATGCAAGTGAAATATAGGAGTACATTTCACTGAACGTGACCAACTCTGGAGCACTCTGCTGTCAAGAGTCACTCTGAAGGGATATAGGTATAAGTGTCCCTCCGATCTGAGATCACCACGGTGATTTGCAAGCAACTCACTATGCTTTGATGCCGAACTACTTGAATTTTTAATTCAGTGATGAAAGATTTTTGAGCATAGTCAAGTACTTGTGAAGTCAGTGTGTGAGTCAAGATGGAATTGACTCCTCCAAAAAAGTAGGAGTTAATATATCTGTGTGTTTCAATTTAGTAAAACTTTGATCGGAGTAATCCATGTGATGGATTTTGAAAATTAAAATATAATATGGATGACCATATCAGGATTGGTAGTTAAATCTTAGATCACCTTGAGTATTTGGATCAAAGAGATGAATTATACAGTAACTATATTCAAATAGGTTCTTGAGTGTTGCTTAGCATACATTCAACCTATTTGAACGTTGGGTACCATTGCTAGATGGTTACTCTGATTGGAACAGAAATTAATTTCTATGCTACCAGCTTAGGTTTGAACCTATGACGTCACCCACATTAGAAGTTCCTCTCCAATCACTTGGCTAATCTGAAGAGTCCCAGTCAATGTCCCACTTGACGGAGACTCTGCTGAAGAGTCCCACTGGATGGAGACTCTAGAGAAGAGTCCCACTAGACTTAGACTCTATCATTAATGGAGGATTAATTAGTAATTAGATTACTAATTAGCTCAATTTGATTGAGCATTAAAGTCTAGATCAAGTCTGATTGAATTTGATTCAATTAGGTCAAGTCTTATTTGGTTATGAGATGACCTAATCGGTAAGGGAGAAATGATCCTGATATGATCGGATCTATGTCTCAATTAATTTATTAATTTGATCAAATTTAATTAATATTATAAGAGTCTAATTAGATTAGGTTCACTATATTTTATTTAGATCTAATTAGGTTGGGTTTGAAAGAAATCCATTTGGTTAAACCCTAGAGTCCCAAATGAGTAGAAATCTATCCCTTATGCCAACTAAATTGTCTCATGCCTCCTAAATTGTCTCATGCCTTTTCTCACCACATAAAATTAGTTTATATATGATAAAATTAAAAAATAATTTTTTTTTATCACTCATTAAGGATAGAAATTGGTTAGTTTTGATTTGAATTCAAATTAGTTTGAATTTCAACTTAAAACCTTATTCATATCCTTCCACACATTGGTTATTTTTGAAGGGGTCTATTGTGTATCAGAAAAGGAGGTCTTCCCAACTGATTTTCATACTTAATTTTTTTTTGGTAAGTTCCTTTTTAAGTTAGATAAGGGTGAGAAAAAGTTGGAGTTGAATAGAAATTCAAAAGAGTTTGAATTGCAACAAACTCCAACCCTTATCTTGTTTTATCTAGTTTGTGCGACAATCATAAAAAGGCCATAATTTTGTGTGCCAAAAAAAGAAAGCTCTTCACCATGAGATATCAGAATGAAAGAGGGTTAAAAATACTTCTTTGGGATGTGAGGATTGGGTAGGTTTCCTTCCTTCTTTGCGTGAATAAAAGAGGAGACCATTCTCCTCTTGGGTGAGTGACCTAGAACTATTTTAGATTTTTGGGTGAGGAAAAAATCAAAGAGAAGAGAGTCTTCATCTAAATTTTTTCCATCATCCAGCATCCTTCTCTGATCCATCTTCGACATCAAAAAGGTTGGAGCTGATCGAAGAAGGAGATCAAGTCAGATCTGCCATTAGAAGTCGACAGCGCGAGCTAGCACTCTCATGGAGGGCTGATCGGTCTGAGGGGCTTCGTGTGGACCATCCGTAGAGGTCGGATGCTTGTGTGACTGCTCGACATCAGTGAGAGCTTCATACCATACTTATTAGCAGTGAAGATCATCAATCCACAAAAAAATGATGAGTTCGAAACTCTACCGATATAATCTAAAGGTTAGATCAAATTCAAGACATCGATGTGATCGATGTAGTTTTTTATTTTATTTTAGATTTTATATATAAATTTTTTATGTTATAAATTTTTAATGATAATTTAGATCTGATCTAAGATATATTTAAAAGATTAAAATATTCAATTTTTTATTATTTTACTATAAAATTTTAAAAATACATGCTTTGAACTATCTATTTTTCCTTCAGTAGTCACCTTTTACGACAATGATAAAGGAAAGATCATTGGCATTAGTAAAATTCAGATTACTCTCTTTACGTTCATTGATAATATATTGTTAGTTGATAATTTAAAACATAATCTGCTTAATATTAGTCAATTGTGTGACAAAGGCTTTAAAGTAGTATTCAAATTATCTTCTTGTATAGTCACTAGTCCTTTTGATAATAGTATTAAATTTATTGGACATAGGCATGGCAATATCTACTTGATTGATCTCGATGAGATAGCCATAAAGAGTGGCTAATGTCTTATTGTTAAGGATGTTAAGATCAAAGAAACTAATTGGCAATGGCATCGTAGATTTGGATATGTGAGCATGCATATTTTATCAAAATTGATTGCCAAAGATTTACTTAAAGGCTTACTCAAATTGAATTTTTAATATGATCATATATATTTATGATGCATGTCAATTTGGTAAATAAACTAAAGAGAGTTTTAAATCCAAAAATATAGTTTCAACTTCTAGACCACTTGAACTAATTCACATGGACTTATTTGGATCTACTAGGATCACAAGCCTTGATGGAAAGAAATATAGACTTATGATAATTGATGATTTTTCTCATTTTATATGGATTTTATTTTTGACACACAAAGATGAAGCTTTTTCTGTCTTTTCAAAAGTTTATAAAAGGATCTTGAATGAAAAGAATACAACTATAGTTTGTATTTGTAGTGACCATAGCACCGAATTTGAAAATAAATTTTTTAAATTTTTTTATAATAAAAATAATATTGAATATAACTTTTCTATACCAAGAGCCCCACAACAAAATGATGTAGTTAAAAGAAAGAATAGAATCCTAGTAGATATGGCCCGTACTACGTTGTGAGAAGAAAAACTATCCAAATATTTTTGGACTGAAGTCATAAACACAGTATGTTATATCCTTAATAGAGTTTCAATCCGATCAATTTTAAGAAAAACCCCCTATGAGCTTTGAAAAGGAAAAAGACTTAACATTAATTACTTTCATATTTTTGGTTGCAAATATTTTATTCATAACAATGGAAAGGATAATCTAGGTAAATTTGATGCTAAGATGGATGAGAATATTTTCTTTGGATATTCCACATCTAGTAAAGCATATAGAGTCTCCAACATATGCACCTTGGTTGTTGAAGAATCTATTGATGTTATCTTTGATGAAGCTAATGATTTATTTTCGAGAAAGGAAGATACGTTTGAAGATGATGCAGGAATTCTAGAGAATAGAATGAATGAGCTCAATTTGAAGGAAAGATCTATCCAAGATGAAGATGAAGGAACAAAGGATGCTGAGCAAGAGAAGAGTACTGAATAAGAGATAATCCAAAGGTATAGTGATCTGTCCAAAGAGTGAAGGTATGCATACAATCATCCAAGAGATCTAATTATTGGTGATCCCTCACAAAAGGTAAGAATTAGATCTTTTAGAGATACTTTTGATTATCTTGTATTTATCTCTCAAATTGAATCCAAATACATAGAAGAGGCTGAAAATGACTCAAATTGGATGCTTGCTATACAAGAGGAGCTAAATTAATTTGAGAGAAATAATATCTAGATACTAGTTAGTAGGCCTATTAACCATCCTATTATTGGAATCAAATGGATATTCAGAATTAAATTGGATAAAAATGGTAATGTAATTAGAAATAAAGTTAGGTTAGTGGCCAGGGGATATAATCAAGAAGAAGAGATTGACTATGATGAAACATATGCTCCTATAGCAAGATTAGAAGCAATTAGATTGTTACTTAATTTTGCTTACTACATGAACTTTAAATTGTTTCAAATGGATGTGAAATGTGCCTTCTTAAATGGTTATATTGTGGGGAAAATTCAGTGCAGGGGTAAAATGATAATTTTAAAACTTTTTCAAAATTATGATTTTATAGCGAAAAAATATTAATTAATCTAATTAATTAACATAAATTTACCCTACACTAGGATCTAAATATGATATATAGCATGTATTCATTTAAATTTGAATTTCAAATTCAAACAGTAAACACTTCACTGTAATGTGTTCAGAATACAATACCTTTGTGCGGGTAGTAGATCGCCGCAATCCGATCACCGTCGGGAGAGTTTGATCATTGCGACACAGCCACACAGCATATCTGACCTCTCCAGATCATCCACATGAAGCTCCCGATCTGATCGACTCCTCACGAGTGCTAGCTCGTTGTAGAGCCCTTTTGACGGCCGATGCTGATCGAACTCCTTCGATCGATATTTGTCGATTCTTTGGACATTCCAGATCATCAACAGATATGCTTGAGAGGATGTTGAAGATCTTTCTGAGATTTTGTAGGCTCACGATACTCGTGGCTCACTTTCTCTCTTCCTGAACCCCAGGCTAAAACTCTAGGAAACTCACCGGAAACCTTGCACCCACTTTTCTTTCTTTTTTTTTTTTTCTCTTGGAAGGATATGGACTTCCTTCTCACGCACAAGACTTTTCACACCCCAAAATTTTTCTCCAAAAATCTTCTTCTTGCATGCCCCACTCTTCTCCTCCTTTTATAACAACGTCAAACGTCTTATCCAAAAGAAAGGATAAAGATGAGTAATTGCACATTTGAATTCAAGTCAAATTTTGAATTCAAATGGATACCAACTCATCCCTTATCTACTAAAGGCATGAGGCGTGGCTTAAATTATGCATGGAGTGATTTCATGAGAAACTTTTTCTCATGTAATAAATGGGGCGTAAAAAAAGGGATAAGGTGCAAAGATTGATTGCCCATTCAAATTCAAACTTTATTTTGAATTTGAATGGCCAATCAATCATCCTTATCCATTCATATGGCACATTAAAGTGGGGTGTGGAGAGGGCTTGGCGTGAAAAAATAATTCATGAGAAGTTCCTTCTCATGAATTCAAATGGGTGCAATGGAAGTGAGGTGGCGCATGGAGATTGGGTCAAGGTGGTTTAATTATTTAAACCAACCTAATTGAACCAAATAATTTAGGTCCAATTAGACTAATTTAAACCCAACTAAATTAGACTTAATTAGGCTCTATAAAATACTAATCAAATTAGGAATTGACTAAGCCCAACCCCTGATCAAATCAGGGATCAAACCATCTCGACGATTAGGTCAACTCTTAACCTAATCGGATCAAACCCAACTGAATCTAATTCAATTAGACTTGATCCAAAAATAATTACTCAATCAAATTAAGTTAATTAGCAATCAAATCACTAATTAAACCTCTCATAAATATTGAGTCCAAATCCGATGGGCAATCGGGCATCAGAATTCATCGATATGTAACCCTGATAGAAAAGTCCCAATCAGTGGGACTCTTGACCCCGATACCCATAATGTGTGGAACTCATGATCAGAGAATCCTGATTCTCGATCACTGAGTCCCAAACATGTAAGATTTTATATCAGCCATCAGATCAGATAGGAACCTCTAATGTGTGTGACTCCGCAGGTTCGAACCTAAGCCGGTAGCACAGGAACTAATTTCTGTACTAATCGAAGTGACCATCTAGCAATGGTACCCGATGTTCGGATAGGTGGAAGAGTCGCAATCGCAACACTCAGAACCTACATGAATATGGTTACTGTATAATTCATCCTTTTGACCCCTGTGTTTAGGATGACTCAGGGTTAAACTGTCAACCCTGATCATATCATCCGAATCATGCTCAACTCAAACACTCCTGTGACTCCTCACAAGGACTACCCTGGCCAAAGTTTTGCTAAATTGAAATATGACTGTACACAGCTCCTAAACTGGAGTGGTCAATCTCATCTTGACACATGCACCGACAAGTCAAGTACTTGACTACACCCAGTAGCCTTCCGTCACTAAATTAAAAATTCAGGTAGTCCAGTGCCTAAGTGCAGTGAGTTGCTTGCAAGTCATCATGGTGGTCTCAGGTCGGAGGGACATTTATACCCATATTCCATCAGAGCAAATCTTGACAGCAGAAATAGCTCCAGAGTCGGTCACGTTCAGTGCAGATGTACCCTTACATCTTATCTGTATGCCATACCAGTGTCTCCACACTCATTGGTTAAAAGGACAACCAACCTATATGGCACACAACGACCTATGCTTGATAAACGTTGTCGTCCTTGGTAATAACATATCATTTGGTAGCAAACAGATTTAAGGACTAAACGATAAATCTTCCTTTGTCAAGTCTAAATAGTCCTAAGGACTTCACCACAACATATGAGTTCATTAGAAGATGAAACATTTTGTGATGGAAAATACTAAAATAATTTTTATTAATTCAAAATTCATGTATATATACAAAAATGAGTACAACCATCAACAGGCTGATGATTGGCTTTGGGACACTATTCCCAACAATCTTCCACTTGGCCTAAAGCCAATCGGTGCAATATCTAATACCCATCTTCGACTTGTAGCTGTCGAACTTCTTCACTGCAATGGCTTTAGTGAATGGGTCGGCCAGGTTCTCCTTCCCATCGATCTTCTGAAGATCGACGTCACCTCGATCCATAATTTTTCGGATGAGATGGTAGCGACGCAGAATATGCTTCGTCTGCTGGTGTGCCTTTGGTTCCTTCGCCTGAGCAATGGCTCCAGAGCTGTCACAGTAGAGCAGAACTGGACCAACAAGGGAGGGTGCTACTCCGAGCTTGGTGATTAATTTTCTCAGCCACACCGCTTTTTTGGCAGCATCTGATGTAGCGACATACTCCGTCTCGCAAACTGAATCAGCCACTGTGTGCTGCTTGAAACTTTTCCAGCAGATAGCCCCACCATTAAGGATAAAAATAAATCCCGACACACTTTTGCTATCATCGTGATCAGACTGGAAACTAGAGTCTGTAAATCCTATAAGTCTCAAGTCTGATTCACCATAAACAAGCCACTGGTCCTTAGTATTTCTTAAATACTTCAGGATGATTTTAACAACCTTTCAGTGATTCTCCCCTAGATCAGATTGGTATCTACTCACTATGCCTAGTGAGTATGCCACATTTGGTCATGTATATGTCATGGCGTACATGATAGATCTCACTGTCGAAGCATATGGAATCCTACCCATACGCTCTCTCTCTTGAGGTGTTATCGGACAATCCCTCTTCGAGAGAGAAATTCCATGGCCTATCGGAAGATAGCCTTTCTTGGAATTCTCCATGCTGAACCTCTTCAGCATAGTATCAATGTACATGGACTGAGATAAACCAAGCAACCTTTTAGATCTATCCCTGTAGATCCTCATCCCTAGGATGTAGGAAGCTTCTCCCAGATCCTTCATGGAGAACTGTGACGACAGCCAAATCTTTATTCCCTGTAATGCAGGGACATCATTCCCGATTAAGTGAATGTCATCTACATACAATACAAGAAATACTACTACTGGACCATTAGCCCACTTATAAATACAGGGCTCTTCTCCGTTCTTAACGAAGCCATACGTCTTGATCGTCTTATCAAAACGTATGTTCCAACTCCGTGATGCCTGCTTAAGTCCATAAATGGACCTCTGTAGCCTGCACACCTTAGACTCATTTATGGACGTGAATCCTTCAGGTTGTATCATATACACATCTTCGTCCAGCTCTGCATTTAGGAAAGCTGTCTTTACTTCCATCTGCCAGATTTCATAGTCCAGATGGGTAGCTATCGCAAGCATAATCCGAATGGATTTGAGCATTGCCACAGGAGAAAACGTCTTGTCATAGTCTATACCATAATGTTGATGATATCCCTTGGCAACCAGACGGGCTTTATAGGTTTTCACATTTCTGTCTGCGCCCCTCTTCCTCTTGAAGACCCACTTACACCCTATGGATTTTACTCCTTTGGGTGGGTCAACCAATGTCCACACATCGTTGACCTTCATGGACTCCATTTTGGATTTCATGGCCTCTAGCCATTTCTCAGAGTCGGGTCTCTGCTTTGCATCAATGTAGGTGATCGGATCCTTATCATTTTCATCAAGTTCGATAGGATCGTCATCTCGGATCAAGAAACCATAGTATCTGTCCAGTTGATGTGGTACTCTACCAGATCGCCTTAAGGGTGCTTGAACAATGGGCTCCGGATCTGATCTAATCAAATCCGGTTCAGGTTCAGCAACTTGTGTCGGTTTTTCTACCTGTCGAACTTCATCAAGTTCGACTTTAGAGGCAACAGTCCCTTCACCAAGGAACTCCTTTTCCAAAAAGATTGCCTTAAGGCTGACAAATACTTTTTGCTCATCAGCTAGGTAGAAGTAATACCCTTTGGTCTCTTTTGGGTACCCTATAAAATTACACTTGTCAAACCTAGGTCCAAGCTTGTCCGTAATTAAACATTTAACATAAGTCGGACACCCCCAAACCCTAAGGTGCGAGAGTACTGGCTTACGTCCTATCCATATCTCATATGGCATTTTGGTTACAGACTTACTCGAAACTCTATTTAGAAGGTAACAAGCCGATTCGAGCACATATCCCCAGAGAAAGATCGGCAGACCAGCAAACCCCATCTTGGATCGAACTATGTCCAACAAGGTCTGATTCCTCCTTTCAGACACACCATTATGCTGTGGTGTTCCAAGAGGTGTCCACTGAGAGAGAATCCCATTCTCCCCAAGATATGTCTGAAAATTATTGGAAAGGTATTCACCTCCTCGATCAGATCGAAAAATTTTAATACACTTTTCAATTTATTTTTCTACTTTATTTCGGAATAGTTTGAACATTTCAAACGACTCCGACTTATGCTTCATTAAATAGACATACCCATACCTCGATAGGTCATTTGTGAAGGTTATGAAGTAGAAATATCTACCTTTTGCACTTGAGCTCATGGGTCCACATACATCAGAATGTACCAGAGCCAAGAGTTCACTGGCTCGCTCACTTTTTTCAGTAAAAGGTGACTTGGTCATTTTACCAAGAAGACAGGACTCACAGGTTGAAAGTGATTCACAATCACATACTTCAAGAATTCCTTCTTGAGCCAACCTGTTTATCCTGTTTTTATTGATATGACCTAGCCTACAGTGCCAAAGGTAGACTTCTGACACATTATCTATTCTAGGATGTTTATCGGAGGTTTGAACCACATTAATAGGTTGTGATAGAAAGTAAATTCTATTATTAAGTTGTCCAACAAACATTGTAACACCATTCATAATAATATTGCAAATATTTTTTTTTATTAAAAATTGATAACCGTTCATGGCCAAAAGGCCTACAGAAATAATATTTAATAAAAAGCTTGGACAATAGTGACATTCACTTAGAATTACGTTTCGAGAATTGATTACAAGGTTCATGATTCCTAATGTTAGAACTGAAACTTTGCTTCCATCTCCAACGTTCAGGAACCTCTCGCCTTCATCAAATCTCCTATTGACCTGCAGACCCTGCATCGAATTGCAAATATGATAAGGGCTTTCGGTATCCAATACCCAGGCAGTAGTATCACAAATGAAAAAGTTGCAAGGTGTTATCATATAAGTACCTTGCTTCTTCTTCATCCTGTTCGGGTTCAGGGAGGCAATGTATAGAGGATAGTTTCTCTTCCAGTGCCCCTGCTTCTTACAAAAGAAGTACTCCGCCAGGCTCTGGTCGGGCTTGCGCTTCTTGGTCTGACCATGTGCAGACGTTCCAGTATGCAACTGTACCTTCTTATTCTTCTTCTTCTTGTTCTTCTTCTTCCCTTTCTTAAAGGGTCTACGACCAGAAGAAAACCCTCCCACAACATTCACCGACTCCTTATGGAGCTGGTGATCATTCTCAAAGTTTTGCAGCAACCCCAACAAGCCGTGGTAGTTCACTGCGGGCTTTGTCATCCGAAAATGAGTAAGGGGAGGAAGGACTTGGGCAATGAATTAAGGATCGCATCCTTACCGAGCTGCTCGTGTAAGGAAAAGCCTAGTTTACTTAGGCGCTCAATCATTTCGATCATGTACAGTACATGATCAGTGACTGAGGCTCCATCCCTCATCCGAGTATTGAAAATGGCACAACTAATTTTGTGCCTTTCAACGTCGTCAGGTGTGCCAAAGGAGTCGTTCAACAATTGAAGCATCTCCTGGGGCTGGGCATTCTCGAACCTGCGGCTGAACTCATCATTCATTGCCGCCAGCATTATGCATCGAATGGTGGTGCGATCGTTGAGCCACTTCTGATAAGTATCTCGGACCGTCCCTCTAACGTTCGGGGCTGGCTCCTTAGGTGCCAGATCTGTTACTACATAAAGAATCCGCTCATGCTCAAGGTGATTTTTAATTTTTGATACCAGCTATCGAAATTAGGTCCCATGAGCTTGTCATTATCTAATAATGATCGGAGGGACAGGGTAGTGGCCATAGCTACATAAAGAAAAATCAGACCTCTATTAGTACATAAATTATAAATACTAAAGACTTGGACTTTAGTCTAAAGTTTCTCCCAATATTTTTATGAACTGGTAGCCTCAACCTCCAATTTAAGGAATTACTTTAATTCCTTAGTGGGTACTAGAATCCACACAGACTACACACGAGCCCAACTTTGGTTGGTCAACCCATGTGCATCTATGGGTAGGTTCATAACCAGTTGTTTCTCTAAACAACTTCTAGTAATTGATTTTGCCCAGAACTTAATCAGTAGGCTTTGGCCTCCACTGAAAAGATCTGGTTAGGTCCAACCATTAACATGATTTGATTTGGTGAATCAGACTAATGAATGATCAGGCCCGACTTTGGCCGACCAACCTGATCACCATCAGAAAGACTCAAACCAAATTATCATATTATGAATGATAATTCCATTAGTCAATAAGCACCAGGCCTTTGGGCCTCCAATGATTATTAAACTAATGGACTCATTATCACTCACTTAATAGGAGGCTATGACTTAGTTATCAATATAAGTTAATCATTTTTAGGGACCTAATAAATTTTTGAGGATTTTATTAAAAGATAGATGAGAAGAAAATATCTAGCCAATTTCAATCCTCCCACTGACTTCACCAAGTCAGATTAAAAAAAAAAGATTTAATTAAAGCTGGCATTAGGAGCACCTAAATCAGTCAAACTGATTTACCTAATGACATGGATAAGCCCTAATCACCAAGTGATCTAATCAAAATCTAATTCACCAGGTTAGCCAGGTAAGTGAGATCAGTGGTGGGGATATGCCATTAACTCGTCAGAGATCGAATCACTGCAAGTAGCTCCCGCTTAAAAACCACTAGTCAAACTGCCAAACTTAGCTTAGACACCAACTGGTTCATTAGTTTTAATTTGATCAACTTAGTAAATTGGGTTCCACCACGTAGCCATGAATTAAGTCCATCTTGGACTAGTTAAAGACATGGACCCATTCAACTACAACTATTGGAGTTGAGTCTAGAGTATTCTTGACCTAATCTAATTCAACTTTTGATTAGATTTGACCAATTACTCTAATTTAGTCCATTTCTTTAAGCTAACCTTAGGTCTAACCCAATTATGGACCTAATCCATCTAACCCATTGACCCACAAGTTTATGCAATTGTCTTAGGTCTTAATTCATAATTCTAGACCTACTAGACAACACTTAATTCTTTTAATTAAGTATTTGGGCTGATGGGTTAAGGTTTGGCATTTCAAAAATAATTTTTAAATTTGAAAGGTTTTATTTTCTGTTCACCAAATATGTTGACTCATTTCACAAATAGATCAGCACATTTCATAAATAGCAATCCTATTACTAATTACATAACAGAAAATAACTCAATCAAAACAAATCATGAATATTTCTTTAGATATAATCTAACACATTCATGATAAATTTTATAATTGAATCTTTATAATTAATTTCTTTCGCTACTTTATCTGTATGGGATATAATTACAGCGGTACCCCTACCACCATAGGAGACCCCATCGAATGAGAGGAGAGGGCCTTTAAACCCTGCTTTTCTCCTATGACCGGACGGCCACGGCAACCAACCCAATTTGATTATTTGCTACTTGGATCAAGTATATCTAAATATACCAATTTCAAAATTTAAATTTTAAATTTTAAATTTTGAATTTTAAATTTTAAATAAATTTTAAATTTCAAATTTTTGAATTTCAAATTTTGAATTTTGAATTTCAAATTTTGAATTTTAAATTTTGAATTTCAAATTTGAAATTTCAACCAAATTTCAAATTTTAAATTTTAAATTTTAAATTTTTTTTTGAATTTTGAATTTCAAATTTTAAATTTCAAAATTCAAAATTCAAATTTTGAATTTCAAATTTTTGAATTTTGAATTTTGAACAACTTTCAAAATTTAAATTTTAAATTTTAAATTTCAAATTTTAAATTTAAACTTTTAGATTACAACTTAATCTACGCATGCAAATATATATCATATCTAAGAACCCGCTCTGATACCATTTGTGAGGAAAATTCATTGCAGGGGTAAAATGGTAATTTTAAAACTTTTTCAAAATTATAATTTTACAGTGAAAAAATATTAATTAATCTAATTAATTAACATAAATTTATCCTACACTAAGATCTAAATATGATATATAGCATGCATTCATTTAAATTTAAATTTCAAATTCAAACAGTAAATACTTTACTGTAATGTGTTCAGAACACAATACCTTTGTGCGGGTAGTAGATCGCCGCAATCTGATCACCGTCGAGAGAGTCTGATCATTGCGATGCAGCCACACAGTGTGTCTGGTCTCTGTAGATCTTCTATACGAAGCTTCTAGTCTGATCGACTCCTCACGAGTGCTAGCTCGTTGTAGAGCCCTTTTGACGGCCGATGCTGATCGAACTCCTTCGATCGATGTTTATCAATTCTTCGGATGCTTCGGATCATCAACAGATGTGCTTGAGAGGATGTTGAAGATCTCTCTAAGATTTTGTGAGCTCACGACACTCGTAGCTCACTTTCTCTCTTCCCGAACCCCAGGCTAAAACTCTAGGGAACTCACCGAAAATCTTGCACCCACTTTTCTTTCTTTTTCTCTTGGAAGGATATGGACTTTCTTCTCATGCACAAGACTTCTCACACCCCAAAATTTTTCTCTAAAAATCTTCTTCTTGCATGCCCCACTCTTCTCCTCCTTTTATAACAACGTCAAATATCTTATCCAAAAGAAAGGATAAAGATGAGTAATTGCACATTTGAATTCAAATCAAATTTTGAATTTAAATGGACACCAACTCATCCCTTATCTACTAAAGGCATGAGGCGTGGCTTAAATTGTGCATGGAGTGATTTCATGAGAAACTTTTTCTCATATAATAAATGGGGCATAAAAAAAGGGATAAGGTGCAAAGATTGATTGCCCATTCAAATTCAAACTTTATTTTGAATTTGAATGGCCAACCAATCATCCTTATCCATTCATATGGCACATTAAAGTGGGGCATGGAGAGGGCTTGGCATGAGAAAATAATTCATGAGAAGTTTCTTCTCATGAATTCAAATGGATGCAATGGAAGTGAGGTGGCGCATGGAGATTGGGTCAAGATGGTTTAATTATTTAAACCAACCTAATTGAACCAAATAATTTAGATCCAATTAGACTAATTTAAACCCAACTAAATTAAGCTTAATTAGGCTCAATAAAATCTTAATCAAATCAGAAATTGACTAAGCCCAACCCCTGATCAAATCAGGGACAAACCATCTCGATGATTAGGTCAACTCTTAACCTAATCGGGTCAAATCCAATTGAATCCAATTCAATTAGACTTGATCCAAAAATGATTACTCAATCAAATTAAGTTAATTAGTGATCAAATCACTAATTAAATCTCTCATAAATACTGAGTCCAAATTCGATGGGCAATCGGGCATCAGAATTCATCGATATGTAACCCTGATAGAAAAATCCCAACCAGTGAGACTCTTGACCCCGATACCCATAATGTGTGGAACTCATGATCAGAGAATCTTGATTCTCGATCACTGAGTCTCAAATATGTAGGATTCTACATCAGCCATCAGATCAGATAGGAATCTTTAATATGTGTGACCCCGCATGTTCGAACCTAAGCCGGTAGCATAGGAACCAATTCCTGTACTAATCGAAGTGACCATCTAGCAATGGTACCCGATGTCTGGATATGTTGAAGAGTCACAATTGCAACACTCAGAACCTACATGAATATGGTTACTGTATAATTCATCCTTTTGACCCCTGTGTTTAGGATGACTCAGGGTTAAACTGTCAACCCTGATCAGATCATCTGAATCGTGCTCAACTCAAACACTCCTGTGACTCCTCACAAGGACTACCCTGGCCAAGGTTTTGCTAAATTGAAACACAACTGTACACAGCTCCTAAACTAGAGTGGTCAATCCTATCTTGACACACGCACCGACAAGTCAAGTACTTGACTACACCCAGCAGCCTTCCGTCACTGAATTAGAAATTCAGGTAGTCCAGTGCCTAAGTGCAGTGAGTTGCTTGCAAGTCACCGTGGTGGTCTCAAGTCGGAGAGATATTTATACCCATATTCCATCGGAGCAAATTTTGACAGCAGAAATAGCTCCAGAGTCGGTCACGTTCAGTGCAGATGTACCCTTATATCTCACCTGTATGCCATACTAGTGTCTCTACACTCATTGGTTAAGAGGACAACCAACCTATATGGCGCACAACGACCTATGCTTGATAAATATTGTCATCCTTGGTAGCAACGTATCATTTGGTCGCGAACAGATTTAAGGACTAAACGACCAATCCTCCTTTGTTGAGTCTAAATAGTCCTAAGGACTTCACCACAACATAGGAGTTCATTAGAAGATGAAATATTTTATGATGAAAAATATCAAAATAATTTTTATTAATTCATAATGCATGTACATATACGAAAATGAGCACAACCGTCAACAGGCTGACGATTGGCTTTGAGACACTATTCCCAACATATATTACTGAAGATGTATTTATAGAACAACTCCCTGGATTTGAAGATCACTCATTTTCAAATCATGTTTTTCAATTAAATAAAGCTTATATGGCCTAAAACAAGCACCCAGGATATGGTATGAATGACCAAGCCAATTTTTGTTAAAAAATAAACTTAATAGAGGTAGTGTAGATACAATACTATTTAAAAAAAAAAGATAATAACCTTCTTGGAGTTCAAGTTTATGTGGTTGACATCATTTTTGGAGCTACTAATGAGGATCTTTATCAAGAATTTATTGAGTTAATGTTAGAAGAATTTGAAATGAGCATGTTGGAGGAGCCAACCTTCTTCTTTGGGCTTCAAATCAAACAAACAAAGGAAGAGATCTTCATCAATCAAACCAAGTATGTTAGAGAAATACTTAAGAAGTTTGGGATGGAGAATATAAAAGCAATTGGCATGCCCATGAGCCCATCATACAAATTAGACAAAGATGAAAATGGTAAGAATATAAATGAAAAGCTCTACAGAGGTTTGATTGGTTCTCTTCTTTACTTAGCTATAAGTAGACTTGATATACTATTTAGTGTTTGCTTATGTGCTAGTTTTTAGTCTAACCCCAAAGAATCTCATATGCTAGCTATTAAAAGAATTTTAAGATATTTAATGAAAACACAAAACTTAAGTTTATGGTATTCTACGCAAACCTTAATTGACTTAATTAGATTCTCAAATGCTGATTATGGGGGATGTAAAATTGATAAAAAAATACCAGTGGCACATATCAATTCCTAGGGTTGAACTTAATTTCATGGTTTAGCAAGAAGCAAAATTCGATAGCATTGTCTACGGTCGAGGTCGGGTATATTGCAGCCAAAAATTATTGTGCTTAATTTTTTTGGATTAAGCAACAGCTCAAAGATTATGGCATTGAAAAAAATAAAATTTTCTTAAAATGTGATCATGTTCAATTTAACTAAAAATCTCATACAATACTCTAGAATGAAACATATTGAAATTAGGTATCACTTTATTAAAAATCATGATCAAAATAGTGACATTGTACTTGAATTTGTGTCAACTGAAAATCAATTAGCTGATATTTTCATAAAACTTTTAAATAAAGATAGATTTAATATAATAAGAGGTGAATTAGAAATCTGTGACCCCCTCCAATGAAAAATCACTTCTACATCTTTTTGCTTATGTATTGATTGGCTTGATCCATGTTTTACATAAATTAATTGAATTAATTTTAAATTTTTATGAATTTCTAAAAATTTGGCTCGAGCCTGCTTGATTATGGTATCGAGTTGACTCGACTATCGAGCTGGCCCAAACAAGACTATGAGCTTGCTCGACTGTCGAGGCCCAGTTTTTAATTAAAACATCTGATCTTTTCGAAAATACTATTCCCCTTTTATCCGAGCTTGCCCCACTCCGACCTTTTCCTGGCTTCGATCCCAAACCTTCCAATAATTTTATTTCTCCTTGATTCCACCCTCCAATTCATGGGATTTCTGAGCTATGGCTCCCAAGACATGCACCACCAAAGCAAGGAAACATCGAGCTGAGGAACCACGTCAGGTCCGATCAAAGAAGAAGTAGCATCGAGGTTCAGTAAGATCAGTACTCTCTACTTCAACCTCTACTCCAAATTGAGTCTCAATGGCATCTAGAGCAGTTACCATGGGAAGAAAAGTAAGTTTCTAATTTTTGGATGAGCAAAACTTTCGCATTGGTTCTTGGATTCGACAGTAGGGTTGGAAAAAATTGTGCTCACTTGAGGTACCTACTTTTTTCCATCTAGTTAGAGAGTTTTTTAAGAACTTGAGGTTAGATTCAGAGTCTATTTGGTCTGAGGTGAAGGGAATTGAGATCATTCTAGACCAAAGAAGACTAGGGCATCTTCTTGAAATGCCCTACTCAAGACTTTGAGTTGTCGAGCTGTGGAATGATTTTGATGGCATGTAAAGGCTTCTTAACAGAAACATTCTGGAGAAATTTGATATCTACAATGACAATCTTTTGCTCGCCAAACTGAAGTTGCTCCATAGTATAATCTCTAGGATTTTTTTTCCAAGAATAGGGAGATTTGATTGGATTTCATCTTGAGACTTGCATGTGATAGTTCATATAGTTGATAGTACTGTGATGAATCTGCCTTTCATGATGATCGAGCAGATGAAGACAACTATAGGAAAATCCAGGAGCCAAGCCTGTCTGCCTTATGAAATGGTCTTTACCTTGATCTTCATAGAAGCTGGCATCGATCTGGAAGGAGAGAATTGCAAGACACTCAAGCACACTGACTTCTACAACATTCATACCCTGCATCACTTAAAGTTCAGTAAAGAAGGTGATGTTTGGGTTAGAGAGGATAAAGGTGTAGAGCCTAATGCGTCTGGATCTTCCTCCTCTTCACCCTTAAATTTTGCTGAGCCATCATCCCCTGCATTTGCACCGACATTGGGTTCTGTAGTTGGAGAGCATCAGCCAAGACCATCTGTCTGTCCTCACACACTAGCAGTGCCTCATAGTCTTTCTACAAAGGGGGTTATAGATCAGATGATGGATCGAATGGGCAGGATGCTTGCTGACTTCAAGTCTCAAATTTTATAGAGCCATGATGCACTTCTAGAGGATACTCAGACATAGTTTCAGCAGCTTCGTGGTGATTTACTGAGGATTACTCTGTAACTCGAGAGTCTAGAAAGAGTTGAGACTCATAGGACAGATGCTTTCGATCTCAGACAGTACATTTTTTAGATTATGAAGGAGTAAAAGATATCTTTTGGAGGGCTACTTGATTCATTGAGTCAGCAAATTAGTAATCTATTTCAAAATTTGGATATTTTTGAAAAACAATAGCTTGGGCCAATTGAGGAGGTGAATCAGTTGAAGGCTGAGGTTGTCAACATTGGAAGAAGAGCTGAAGAGATTGTTATTTCATTGCATGGGAGCACCGAGGTTCTTATCACTACTGTCCGTCGAGCTGAGGCATAGCTCAGTCAGCTTTGGTCTCGAATTTACCCACCCTCCACCCAATCCAGACCTTTTCCTATCCATTCTCAAACTTTCACTCCTAGACTCCCTTTCAGTGCCATAGATAGGCCTGGCATTGATTTTCCACCCATTCACCCCAGGCTTTTTGCTAGAACCAAGAGCAAGAAACCAGCTCCTTCCTCCTCATCGACTGAATCTATCATAGAATTTTCCTCTGATGAGGATTAGTTATCTTCAAACCTAGTTTTATCTTGTTCTATCTGAGACTTTGTTTTATGTTTTGATTGGCACCCTTTTATAATGAATGATGTATTGTTTGGGAGGCTTCTTTTTGTAAACAATACAGACATGTACTAGATCTTAACAATTAATGAATACTTATTTCAGTTTATCTTATATGATCCTTTGATGTACTGTTTATACCTTTGATTATTCTTTTTGATGTTGACAAAAAAGGGGAGAAGGACTAATTGAGCACATTAGCACATTACTTAATTTTTTTTATTTTTTTTAAATAAAATGAATGGTGAAATATTACAATCTGAATAGTGAATATTAAAAAAATTTGACTTAAAAATCACCTCATAAGAAGCATTTATTGAGGGAGTGCTTAAAGTTAAATAGCCAATGTGAAGTTCATACATCTAAACTTTGTAAAGATACATCTTTTTTATAAAACTCATTAAATCCGAAATTACTTGTGCATATAGTATATTAAAATATAAAATCTTGTTACATTTATACTTGTATTGAAAAATTCTTTTATACATATATCTATATGCTCAATATTTTGTCATCATCAAAAAGAAAAAAATTATTGCCCCGAGGAATAATTTTGATGATCATTGATGCATGTAAATCTATCACTATGATAAGTGTACCAGTCGATCAAATAGTATAGTGTATAAGTATCGTCCCATGAGAATTGGAAAATAAGTACTGAAAAGTACTTTCCTAAACTTTATTTAGGAAACCGATTTAGAAAGAGAATAAAAAGAATAAAGAAAAATAAATAAACAATTAAGAAATTGCAAGAGAACAAAAAGGATGTGATTGTTAGGGTTGAAATCAAGAGCAGATAAACACTAAGGCATTCGGTTCACCAATTCAATCAATACAATATTAAAGGAATCATGCAAACTAGATCAATTTTTGTTTCATGTGATGGTAGAGTTTTCTAGGATATTCACTACCCTTTGGTTCAGGCATAGCAAAACTATCACTACTTATTAACTACCCTTTGGTCTAGGTATAATTTAAATAAGCAATGATGCATTAATTTTTATTTAACCCTCTAATTAAAATATGCTGCATCCAAAGCATACTAAAATTATTGTATGCATAGGAACCTTAATCTGATTCAAACAAAAGATATATAAATTAAGAAGCATTGACATAGAAGTACTTGATCCGTATCATTTATGCCCAACAGATCAATTAGAAGATCGCCAATAATCTAAAAGCATTAAAAATAGATTTGCATATTCCTCATGAATAAATTTAAATCTAGAATTCCATCATATTAAATATTGTATTAAAAAAGTGGCTACACCTTAGCCTTAGCAAAAGAAATTTAGTTCATGATGAAAAGAATAACAACAAAAAATAAAATAGAGATCATTGCAAACTAAAGATAATATAGGTGCTTGTTGCTGAATCTGCTTCAGTCCCTACTCTTGACGTGAAGATGATTGGTAGAAGATGGCTGGTTGTGATAAGAAGAAGAAAAGTGAAGAGAAGAGAAAAGAAGAGAAAGAGGGGCTTTTTTCCTTATTTTTGGTCTCTGTTCTCTCTATTTGCTTTGTCTCAAGTCGTCCCCTCTTATAGACTGTGAATTTTTCATGTCCTGATAGGCCATGGAGTCCAAAAATACCTCAAATTAGTGTCCTAAGCATTGTCTCAGTTGAAAATAACTTGTGGTCATCAGATTGGATTTAAACACCCCAAATTTGCTTGATCTTCTCCTTATCTCAGTCAAGAGTGATACCCGCCATCAGATCGCACGTGAGATCTGATTTGGACCATCGGATGGTGCAACGTGGGTCTTCTCTATTTAGTTCTTAGTGGCAGCAAACACTGATCGTCGGATCGCATCCCAGAGTGAAGCATCACCATCTGATCGTGCAAAACCAGTGGGCCACCACCACTGGATATGGGATGGAGGGATCTTGATCGTTCAATCAAATGTTCCGTGCCTCTCAGCTGTCGATCAGTGTCAAACGAGCTTCCGCCTCCTGTGCTCCGTGCAAAGATCGATGAAAATATTTTGTGGACCATGACATAGGATCTGTGGACCGGCTGGTTGGTCCATCATGCACTGAAGGCTTTAAAATAGATTTTTAAAATGATTTTTGCTTGATTTTGGTTCTAATTTTTGGGTGGATTTTTCTTCTTTTTATTTCTTTTCTGAAATGTAAAATACACCCATATTAGAGTGTAATTTATAATAAAATAAATAAAAAATAAATCAAAATTTAGTAAATAAGGATAAAAAAATATAGTATAAATATGAGTTTATCAAATACCCCCAAACTAAGCTTTGATCGTTCTCGAGCAAAAAGAATGATAAATCAACAAATAAGCTCATATTTATGTATCCTAATCTCAATCTGATATTCACTTCCATGCTTGAAAGATAGTACATAGACATGATTCAAGAGAATATGTAGAACTCAATCAAGAATTTTTATAATATAAATATTAATAATATCTAATCATGAAATCTTAGGTGTGTGTGTGAATAACCAATCCCAAGTTCCTTTCATATATTCAGTTATAATCATACAAACTCATGAATAATGAATATGAACACTTCATATGTTTGTTTTTGTCACAGCTCTCCACTAATATAGACATTCTTATTAACTTAGATCAAAGGATCTTTATTAGGTTGTAATGGGGCTATGGTATTGGCTGCCAAAGAAGGGATTAGGAAAAATCAAAAGTAAGAGAGATAACTAGATTGATAAGTATCAAAAATATATAGCATTCTCCTTCTTTTTTTTTCTTCTTCTTCTCTTTTTTTTTTTTTCAATCACTTATTCTTGTTATCCCCTTGTCACTTTGCTTACCACAACCCCTAAACTAATTCTTTTTAATGTACTTGGGATTGTGGCAAATTGCTATTGAACCTCCTTTTTCCTCTTTTCATTTACTCCACCATAATAATGCATCATAACCATACTTTTTTTCATATACCATTCTCAAAGAAACTCATCATTGTGTATTGTAGTTCTCTTGAAGGGTAATTTATTAGTTTTTTGGGCTAGAGGATAAGTTAATGAGGTTAAAGAAATAAAAGCGAATGGTGGTCTTTCCTATGCTCTTGGCACAAGCTCATTCTTTTCATTTAAGGCTCAAAGGGGGTAACTAGTCACAAAGTAATAAGGTAGGCTTTTTGCCTCAAGCATATCAAAGAATGCCTAAATCATTTTTAAGTTAATAAATTATCTAGGATTTCACCTCGAGTATAATAAAACAAGTTCTAGAGTGTCCTATTATAATCATAGAATCCACACAATCAGTCACTAAATAATAGTCAATTCATAAGATCATGATTATATATGCTTAAAGACTTTCATCATTCATGAACTAGATAAAATTAACAAAAGAATCATATAATTTCTCCAGTATGGGTTCTCAACATTCTTTTTAATCAAAATCCATGATAATCATATTCACATATCAGTGATGTTTAAATTGAGAAAAGAAACACAAATATGGGACTTAAAAAATCAATTCATCTCTTTTTGCTCTAGGATTTTCATGTTATTTTGAGTTTTTTTTTAATCATACCAAATTGAGGATTAGAATAATTCTCCACCTCGAAACTAAAAATAATATTGTCCTCAATGTTAAAAATAAATAAAGAGCAAAAAGATTAAACGAAAGCTTTCCTATCTATAGGTATGCGTCAAACTGATGTGATGTGATCTTTGTACCCCCAAACTAGCATGAGCTTTACCTTTTCTGTAATGAAAATACACTAAAGTAGTAAAAGAGCAACAAGACACTACTAAAAACTAATGAAATTAAAAGAGTAAAAGAAAAGAAACAACCGAATCAAGTAGTTCTGATTTATAGTCGTTAGCTTGGCTCTCATAAGGCTCTAAGCTGGATCTTGCAATCGGAGGACTGCCTTCTCTCCCTCGAAATCTCCACCTATGTAATGCTTCAACCTATGGCTATTAACCTTGAAGGTACCTTTTGATTCATGAGAGATCTCTATTGCTCCATATGGATAGACTGTAGTAACAGTATAGGGATCTATCCATTTTGATTTCAGTTTTTCTGAGAACAAATGTAGCCATGAACTATACAGGAGAACTTACTGTCCCACATAAAATTCTCTTATTATAATATTTTTATCATACTACTTCTTAGTATGTTCTTTGTAGATCCGGACATTCTCATAGGCATCATGGCGAAACTCACCCATCTCATTAAGCTGCCACAACTTGTTCTTTCCTACATCTTGCATATCAAAATTAAGAATTTTCATTGCCCAATATGCTCTATGTTCTAGCTCCACAGGGAGGTGGCATGTCTTACCAAAGACTAGCCTCTGTAGGGACATACTAATGGGTGTTTTATATATAGTTCTATATGCCCACAATGCATCATCTAATTTTCATGACCAATCTTTCCTAGATGCACTTACAGTCTTTCCTAAGATTTTTTTTAATTCTCTATTGGACACCTCTACCTGACCGCTTGTTTGTGGGTGATATGGGATAGCTACATTGTGAGTGACACCATATTTACTCAAAAAAATTTTAAATTGCTTATTACAAAAGTGTGTGCCTCCATCACTAATGATTGTCTTAGGAGCACCGAAATATGTAAAGATATGCTTTTTCAAAAGTTTGATGACTACCCTAGCATCATTAGTTGGAAAAGCTGCTGCTTCTATCCATTTTGAAATATAATCTACAACCACAAGTATATATTGATTTGGAAAAGAACTAAGAAAAGGTCCCATGAAGTCAATACCCCAAACATCAAAAATTTCACATAAAAGAATATTATTTAATAGCATTTCATACCTCCTAGAGAGATTTTCAGTTCTTTGATAGCGATCACAAGAAGAAACATAAGAATGGGCATCTTTGAATAAAGAGGGCCAATAAAAACCTGATTGAAGAATCTTATAGGCTATCTTAGTTGGGCCAAAATGTCCTCCTACCTCATGGTCATAACAATGGTGTAGAATTTTCTCCATCTCTACCTCTGGGACACACCTCCTAATGACTTGATCTACACAACACTTGTACAAGAAAAATTCATCCCAAAAATAATGTTTGATAATAGATAAAAATCTCTTTTTTTGTTGAACAAAAATATTAAGTGGAAGAACCTTACTAACCAGATAGTTAACAATATCAGCATACCATAAATTTTTTTTATATGTAACAATGTAGAGGTGCTCATCCAAAAATTCCTCCTTGATAGGACAAGTATCCAACTCCTCTTTTATGACATTCTCCAATCTTAAAAGGTGGTCAGCTATCGCATTCTCGGTACCTTTCTTGTCTTTGATCTTCACATCATACTCTTATAGCAAGAGAATTCACCTAATCAATCTGAGTTTTACATCTTTCTTGGCAAGGAGGTATTTCAGAGCTACATGGTTAGTGTATACAATAACTTTAGATAAAATAAGATAAAATTTATCTAAAGCAAATACTACTGCCAGGAGCTCCTTCTCTGTGATTGCATATTTCTTTGGAGCCTCTATCAAGGTGCAGCTGGCATAGTAAATGGTCTAAAAAGTCTTGTCCTTTCTCTGACCAAGTATCGCTCCTACAGCTGTATCACTAGCATCACACATCAACTCCAACGATAGGGACCAATCTCGTGTGGCTATAATAGGTGCGGTGACTAGCTTCTCCTTAAGGGTGTTGTATGCTTGCAAACACTCATTAGAAAAACAAAAAGGAACATCTTTACTTAACAAATTAGATAGAGGTCTAGAAATTTGAGAGAAGTCCTTTATAAATCAGTGGTGGAATCTAGGTGTTAGAAAAAATGGATAGGATACATGTATAGATTTCAAAAATCTTTTGAATAGCAACGAAAAGGAACTGAGTTAAACCCTTTAACCCCCACATGCATTAGATCATATCTAATCCTATCCGAGCCCAGGAATAAAGCTATACATATAATCTGAAAATAAAATTAAAGATGAGATCGAATTTCAATACCTTTATGCAGGTTGAAATACACTGCTACCGATAATCATAGATCCGAAGTTTTTTAAGCCGCATATGTATCCAGTCTCTACAGGTATCCACCTAGATCAATCTTGAATCCTTCTTCTCATGTTAGATCTTTTTTCTCCAAGTGAGATCTTAGCCTCTTTGAACCTTGATCAATAGTTGATCGTGACTGCAACCTCAACCCTTGAACTGCAGCTTTTTTCTCCTCGTTCCTTGCTGTACAAGAGACTCTTCTCAAATTAGACGAGTGGATGATGTGTTGGGAAATGTGTCCCAAAAAGCCAATCATCAAGCTGTTGACGGTTGAGCAATCAAGTATTGTAATTGATTTGTTAATAAATAAAATATATTTGACATTTTCATCATAAGCTTTCATCTTCAAATGAACTCCGTTATTATGATGAAGTCCTTAGGACTGTTTAGATTCGATAAAGAGAGGACTTATCGATTAGTCCTTAAAACAGTTCACGACCAAATAATAGGCTGTTAATAAGGACGACAGCTTCTATCGAGCATAGGTCACCGTAGGCCATATGGGTTGGTTGTCCTCTTAACCAAAGAGTGTGGAGACATTGGTATGGCATACAGGTGAGATGTACTGGTACATCATCATTGAACATGACCAACTCCAGAGTATTCTGCTATCGAGAATATCTCTGATGGGATATAGGTATAAGTGTCCCTTAGACCTGAGATCACCTCAGTGACTTGCAAGCAACTCACTATGCTTTGGTACTGGACTAACTAAATTTCTAATTCAGGGACGGAAGACTTCTGGGCACAGTCAAGTACTTGCGAAGTCAGAGTGTGATCGAGATGGGATTGACCACTCCAAGAGTTGGAGAAAAATGAGTCGCTGTATTTCAATTTAGCAAAACCTTGGCCAGGATAATCCATCAGATAGATTTGATATTTTGAAATACAATGTGGACAACCTGATCAGAGTTGACAGTTGAACTCTGGGGTATCCTATGATCATTTTGGTGAAAGAGATGAATTATATGAAAACTATATCCGCATGGGTTCTAAGGATGTTGTTCTACACATTCGACCTATCCGGTCGTCGGGTACCATTGCTAGATGGTCACTTCGATTGGTACAGAAATTTTTTCTGTGCTACCGATTTAGGTTCGGATCTATGAGGTTACACACATTAGAGTTCATGATCTGATCGGATGGTTGATCAATGATTAAGAATCGTTCTAGGGTTAAATAATCAATACGATTGACATTTAACCCAGTGCAAGTGTTGCAGGAGGATCGATTAGCAATTCGATTGCTAATTGGCTTAATTTGATTAAGCCAATGAATTCATAATTAAGATACAAGTAAAATAAATATGAAACTACTTTAGATCTAATCTAAACAGGTTCATGTAATTGAAACAATTTCAACTTTAAACAATTTCTTTGCACAAAAATTATTAACAAAGAGATTTTATTTTAGATTTAAATACCTTTTAAATCTAATAAATCATAAATTTAATCTAGATCATATCTAAAAATTTATGATTAAAGATAGATCTACACAAACTAGGATAACCTTTGCACTGTAAGGGGTAAACCTTACAGCAGGACAACCTTGCAGTTTGTGATTGATCTAAAATTTTAATTTTAGATTTAATAATCAGATTATAAATTAGATCTAATCTAAGAAATAATCTAAGCATGTATAAATAATCATGTAATAAAGAACCTAGACTCTAATACCAATTGAAAGAACCAGATCTAGGATTTCAGGGTTAGATCTTGAAACTTTTTCAAGATCATACAGCGAAAGACTAAAATAAATCAAAATTTATTTTTTAAAATTAGAGAATCTCTAGATCTAAGATTCTATTACATAATTATTACATAGCATTAAATCAAAAATTAATATATATATATATACAGCATGAACTACATGTTGATCATATCAACATGTTTCTATACTACATCTAATATATGTATTAAACAATAGATCAGATCTATTACCTTGCAAGTTAGACATTCTAACCTCACTGATCCGGGCTTGAGGATGATGTTGCAAGCCGCACACGTGTCCGACCTCTAGGAGTCATCCACACGAGCCCATGAATCTCGATCAGAAGTCCTGCTTCAGAAATCAGCACAGTATGCTAGTACTGCGCTGATCCTTCTTTGATGGTTGATCAGGTGCCTCTTTCTTCTTGATTTGGACTCTTCCAAAGATGAAAAGTAGGAGGAGGAGTTTTAAATCTAAGATGCTCTCAGAAAACTTAAGATGGAGGGAGGAAAGATATGAAAACAAACAACCCTAGAAGAAGATCCTCTTCTTCTTCTCGTTTCTCTCTCTAGACACCCTATCTTGTGTCTATTATATCTCCACGACCTAAAGGTCTTTCTCTCTGATTTTTTGATGGCCCCAAGGTCTCTCAAATCTCTATCTTTTTCAAAAATGTCATGAAGAAACTCATTTTATATAGAGAGATATGATAGAGTCCTTGTCTAGGTCAAATACCTAGTCAAGGTTTATCCAAACATGGCAAGTTAAGGGGCACCCAACTTATGAGCACCTCCTCCTTATTTTCATGCATGGATCACCAGAAAAGGGTGCACAATATGTACCCTAAAAACTACAAAAATTAAAAAAAAAAATTGGATAAATTCGGTGCAAAATTGAAAGAGTTTTGGATTTCTAAAACTCTATCTCATAGAATTCGAAATCCAAACTTATTCCTCTTTGATTTGATCTAATCATATTATAAATTTATTTTACAAATATGAAAATTACTTTTTGAAAAGCTGAATCCAAACCTCAGCCCAAAACTTAATTAAGAATTAAGAAGTTGTTTGATTAGGTTCTAGGATTGTGAATTGAAGAACCTAAGACACAAACCATAACACATTGGGTTAATGGGTTAGTGGGAATTAGGTCCATTAATTGGGTTAGACCTATGGTTAGATTAAAGATGGACTTAATTAGAGAATTTACTAAATCTAATCAATTGTTGTCTTAGATTAGGTCAAGGATTCTCTAGATCAATTACAATAGTTGTAGTTGGTCAAGTCCATGTCTTTAACAAGAACCAAATAGACTTGATTCTTGGCTAAGCGGTCTAGCACGAACTGTTAGGTTGATCTAATCGAAACTAATTAAACCAGTTGGTGTCTAAGGTAAACCAGACCGGTGGTTTTTAATTGGGAGCCCACTTACCTGGCCATTTTTGATGGTGTCCAAGGCAAGCTTTGGCAGACCCTCCCACTGATCGAACTTACCTGGCCTCTTGGTGAAATTATGTTTTGATCGGATCACTTGACTATTCGAGCCGACCCATGTCAGCTAGGTAAATCAGTGTGACTGATTTAGGTGCTCCTAGACCAGCCCTTTTAATGGTCTCCCTTAAGCTGACTTGGTGAAGCCAGTGGGAGGATCATGATAAGCTGGTTCATCTGACCTCATTCTTTAAATTATTTAAATCCTCTAAAATTATTAGGTCCTTAAAATAACAAAGTTATGGAGATAACTGAGTCATAGCTTCCCATTAAGGTGTTTGATAATGAGTCCATTAACTTAATAATCATTGCAGACCCAAAGGCCTGGTGCTTGTTGACTAATAGAATTATCACTCATCATATGATGACTTGGAAGTATCTCTCTAATGGTGGTTAGGTGAGCCAACCAAAGTTGGGCTTAATTATTCGTTGGTTAGATATACCAAGTATGATCATGTTAATGGTTGGACCTAATCGGATCCTTATAGTGGAGGCCAAAGCCTACTGATTAGGTTTCTGGGGCAAAATTAAAATTACTAGAAGTTGTTTAGAGAAATAATTGATTATAAACCTACCCTTAGATGTACATGGATTGGCCAACCAAAGTTGGGCTTATGTGCAGTCTAAGTGGATTCTAGTACCCACTAAGGAATTAGGGTAATTCCTCGAATTGGAGGTAGAGGCTACCAATTCGAATAAAATAGTGGGAGAAACCTTTTGATTAAAGTCCAAATCTTTAGGTTTAATGAATTAATTACTAATTAGGTTATGATTTTCTTTTGTGCAGATATGGCCACTTCCCTATCGCTCCGATCATTGTTGGACAATGATAAGTTGGTGGGACCCAACTTCGGTAGCTGGTACCGAAAGTTGAAGATAGTCCTGGAGCATGAACGGATCCTATATGTGATAATGGATCCTGCACCAGAGGAGCCAGCTGTCAATGCACATGGAACAGTCAGAGACACTTACCAGAAGTGGCTCAGTGACCGGACCACGGTAAGCTGTATCATGCTGGCTACCATGAGCGACGAGTTCAGTCACAGATTCGAGATGGCTCAGCCAAAGGATATGCTTCAAGTGTTGGAGGATGCCTTTGTCACACCCGATGATGTGGAGAGGCACAAGACTAGTTGTGCAATCTTCAACGCCAAAATGCGAGATGGTGCCTCTGTCACTGATCATGTATTGTACATGATCGAGCTAATGGAACGATTGAGCAAGCTCGACTTTCCCTTGCATGAGCAGCTTGGAAAAGATGCAATACTGAACTCACTGCCCAAGTCTTATCTCCCATTCCTCACTCATTATAGACAAAGCCTGAAGTAAACTACCACGAATTACTGGGGTTGCTTCAGAACTTTGAGAAAGATCACCAACTCCATAAGGAGTCGGTGAACTTAGTGGGAGGATCATCTTCTGGTTCTCGACCCTTTAAGAAAGGAAAGAAGAACAAGAAGAAGAAAGTGAAGAAGGTGCAAGTTCAGGCTGGCACATCTGTGCAGGGTCAGACCAAAAAGATCAAACCTGATAAGAGTCAAGCTGAATGCTTCTTTTGCAAGAAGCGGGGGCACTGGAAGAGAAACTGTCCCCAGTACATTGCCTCCCTGGACCCGAACAGGCAAAGAAAACAGCAAGTTGTTGCTGGACAACGTATTTATATGATAACTCCTTGCAATTTCTCTATTTGTGATATAACTGATTGGGTATTGGATACCGGTAGCCCTTGCCATATTTGCAATTCGTTGCAGGGGTTGCAGGTCAGTAGGAGATTCGAGCAAGGCGAGAGGTTCCTGAATGTTGGAGATAGAAGATCAGTTCCAGTTCTATCATTAGGAATCTTGAAACTTGTATTTGAATCTCATATCATTGTTCTTAATGATTGTCATTTCTGTCCCAGTTTCTTTTTAAATATCATTTCTGTAGGCCTTCTGGCCAAAAATGATTATGAAATTTTAATAAAGAAATAAATTTGTAATATCATTGAGAATGGTGTTACTATTTTTTGAGGACATTTGAACAATGGTGTGTATATGCTATCATAATCTGTTAATGTAGTCTATTCAACTGGCAAGCACCCTAGATTAGATAGTGTGTCAGATATCTACTTATGGCACTGTAGGTTAGGTCATATAAACAAGAACAGAATAAACAGGTTGACTCAAGAGGAAATCCTCGAAGTCAGTGATTGTGAATCACTTCCAACCTGTG
Organism: Elaeis guineensis; assembly: GCF_000442705.2. Taxonomy (NCBI): domain Eukaryota; kingdom Viridiplantae; phylum Streptophyta; class Magnoliopsida; order Arecales; family Arecaceae; genus Elaeis; species Elaeis guineensis. Next base: position 70,752,654 of record NC_025995.2, on the reverse strand, counting down.
AGTCCCGTCTTCTTGGTAAAATGACCAAGTCACCTTTTACTAGAAAAGGTGACAGAGCTATTGAGCTCTTGGGCCTAGTACATACTGATGTATGCGGGCCCATGAGCACCAGTACTAGAGGTGGATATTTTTACTTCATAACTTTCATGGATGACCTATCCTGATATGGATATGTCTATCTGATGAAACATAAGTCGGATTCATTTGAAATGTTCAAACAATTTCGAAGTGAAGTAGAAAAACAAACTGGGAAGAGTATTAAAACTCTTCGATCTGATTGAGGAGGAGAATACCTTTCTAGTGAGTTTCTTACATAAAGGAGAGAATGAGATGCTCCCCCAATGGACTCCTCCAAGAACATCACAGCATAATGGTGCGTCTGAAAGGAGGAATCAGACTCTATTAAACATGATCCGATCCATGATGGGTTTTGCTAGCTTGCCGATATCCTTCTGGGGATATGCACTCGAATCGGCCTGTTATCTATTAAATAGGATTTCAAGTCTGTAATTAAGACTTCATATGAGATATGGACAGGACGTAAGCCAGCACTTTCACACCTTAAGGTCTGGGGGTGCCCGGCCTATGTCAAACGATTAGTCATAGACAAACTTGGATCTAGGTCTGATAAATGCTCATTCATAGGGTACCCCGAAGTGATAAAAGGATATTTTTTCTATCATGCTGATGAACAAAAGGTGTTCGTCAGCCTTAAGGCAATTTTTTTAGAAAAAAAATTTCTTAGTGAAGGAACCGTTGCCTCTAAGGTTGAACTTGATGAAGTTCAACAGGTAGAAGGACCGACACCAATAGCTGAACCTGAGTCAGATATGATTAGATCAGATCCGGAGCCCAATGTACCTGCACCATTAAGGCAATCTAGTAGAGTACAGCATCAGCTGGATAGATACTACGATTTCTTGGTCCGGGATGGTGATCCCATCGAACTTGATGAGAATAATGAGGATCCGATCACCTATATGGATGCAATGTAGAGATCTGATTTCGAGAAATGGCTTGAAGCCATGAAATTCGAAATAGAGTCCATGAAGGTCAATGATGTATGGACATTGGTTGACCCACCTGAAGGGGTTAAACCCATTGGGTGTAAATGTGTCTTCAAAAGGAAGAGGGGCGCAGACGGAAAGGTGGAGACCTATAAAACCTATCTAGTCGTCAAGGGATATCGTCAACGTTATGGTATTGACTATGATGAGATATTTTCCCCTGTGGCAATGCTCAAATCCATTCGGATAATGCTTGCAATAGCTGCTCATCTGGATTATGAGATCTGGCAGATGGATGTAAAGACAGCTTTCCTGAATGGAGAGCTGACCGAAGAGGTGTATATGATACAACCTGAGGGGTTTATATCCACAGATGAGTCCAAGGTGTGCAAGCTTCAGAGATCCATTTATGGATTGAAGCAAGCTTCAGAGATCCATTTATGGATTGAAGCAAGCTTCTCAGAGTTAGAACATGCATTTTGATAAGGTGATCAAAATGTATGGCTTCATTAAGAATGGAGAAGAGCCCTGTATCTATAAATGGGCAAATGGTCCAGTTGTGGTATTTCTTGTTTTATATGTGGATGACTTTCTCTTAATCAGGAATGACATCCCCGCACTACAGGAAATAAAAGTTTGGTTGTCATCACAGTTCTCCATGAAGGACTTGGGTGAAGCATCCTACATCCTAGGGATGAAGATCTATAGGGATAGATCTAAAAGGATGCTTGGGTTATCTCAGTCCATGTACATAGACATTATACTGAAGAGGTTTAGCATGGAGAATTCTGAGAAGGGCTATCTACCGATAGGCCATGAAATTTCTCTCTCTAAGAAGGATTGTCCGACAACTCTTGAAGAGAGAGAGTGTATGAGTAGAGTCCCATATGCTTCAGCCATGAGATCTATCATGTATGCCATGACATGTACAAGACCAGATGTGGCATACTCACTAGGAGTAATGAGTAGATACCAATCTGATCCTAGAGAAATATCACTGGAAAGTGGTTAAAGCCATCCTTAAGTATTTGAGAAATACTAAGGACCAATGGTTGGTTTATGACGAGTCAGATCTGAAACTTGTGGGGTTCACAAACTCTAGCTTTCAATCTGACCATGATGATAGCCGAAGCATGTCGGGTTATATCTTTACTCTGAATGGTGGAACCATCTGCTGGAAGAGTTTCAAGCAGCATAGTGTGGCGGACTCTGTTTGTGAAGCGAAGTACATCGCAGCATCGGATGCTGCGAAGGAAGCTGTGTGGCTGAGAAAATTCATCAACGAGCTCGGAGTAGCACCTTCTCTCGATGGTCTGGTCCTGCTCTACTGTGACGGCACTGGTACCATAGCTCAGGCGAAGGAACCCAAAGCACATCAGCGGATGAAGCACATCTTGCACCGCTTCTACCTGTTCCGGGAGATCATGGATCAAGGTGACGTCGACCTTCAGAAGATCGACGGAAAGGAGAACCTGACCGACCCCTTCACTAAAGCCCTGGCGATAAAGGAGTTCGACAACCACAAGTCAAAGATGGGTATTAGATACTGTGCCAAGAGGCTTTAGGACAAGTGGAAGTTGTTGGGAAATGTGTCTCAAAAAGTCAATCGTCAAGCTGTTGACGGTTGAGCAACCAAGTATTGTAATTGATTTGTAAATAAATAAAATATATTTGGCATTTTCATCATAAGCTTTCATCTTCAAATGAACTCCGTTGTTATGATGAAGTCTTTAGGACTATTTAGATTTGATAAAGAGAGGATTTATCGATTAGTCCTTAAAATAGTTCACGACCAAATGATAGGCTGTTAATAAGGACGACAGCTTCTATCGAGCATAGGTCGCTGTAGGCCATATGGGTTGGTTGTCCTCTTAACCAAAGAGTGTGGAGATACTGGTATGGCATACAGGTGAGATGTACTGGTCATCATCATTGAACGTGACCAACTCCAGAGTATTCTGCTGTTGAGAATGTCTCTGATGGGATATAGGTATAAGTATCCCTTAGACCTGAGATCGCCTCAGTGACTTGCAAGCAACTCACTGTGCTTTGGTACTGGACTAACTGAATTTCTAATTCAGGGATGGAAGGCTTCTGAGCACAGTCAAGTACTTGCGAAGTTAGAGTATGATCGAGATGGGATTGACCACTCCAAGAGTTGAAGAAGAATGAGTCGCTGTATTTCAATTTAGCAAAACCTTGGCCAGGGTAATCCATCAGATGGATTTGATATTTTGAAATACAATGTGGAAAACCTAATCAGAGTTGACAGTTAAATTTTGGGATGTCCTATGATCATTTTGGTCAAGGGGATGAATTATATGAAAACTATATCCGCATGGGTTCTAAGGATGTTGTTCTACACATTCGACCTATCCGATCGTTGGGTACCATTGCTAGATGGTTACTTCGATTGGTACAAAAATTTATTCCTGTACTACCGACTTAGGTTTGGACCTATGAGGACACACACATTAGAGTTCATGATCTGATCGGATTGTTGATCAACGATTAAGAATCGTTCTAGGATTAAATGATCAATACGATTGACATTTAACCCAGTGCAAGTGTTGCAGGAGGATCGATTAGTAATTCGATTGCTAATTGGCTTAATTTGATTAAGATAATGGTCTGAGATTAAGTCTAATTAAATATGATTTAATTAGATTTAGTTTGGGCTTGATTGGATCAAGTTGAATTGGTTTATTGGATAAGCCAAGTGCAAGGAAAAACTAGTCCTAGTTCAACTAGGACTTGGGTCAATCTAATTTCTAATTTGATTAGAAAATTAAATCAGATTTAAATCTAATTTAATCTGATTAAATTAGATTCTTAATTGGGTTAAGACCTATTTTAATTGGGTTGATCTAATTTTAGTTTGATTTGATTTGAGAAACCAAATTAAAACAAGTCATAAGATAGAATCCTAGTAAGACTAGGATTCCACCTTGCACCACATAAGCCTTCCCCACACCCTCTCTCTCATTCAACACCAATCTCCTCTTATTTTGTGTGGCAAAAGTCCTCTCCCAGGTCTCTCTCCATGTTCACAAAAGGTTTTCTCTCTTCTTTCTTACATGGAAGGTGGTTTGGATCAAATCAAAGAGGAATAAGTTTGGATTTTGAATTCTATGAGATAGAGTTTTAGAAATCCAAAACTCTTTCAATTTTGCACCGAATTTATTCAAATTTTTTTTGAAATTTTTATATATTTTAGGGTACACATTGTACATCCTTTTTTGGTGATCCATGCATGAAAATAAAGAGGAGGTGCTCAAGAGTTGAGTGCCCCTTAACTTGCCATGTTTGGATAAGCCTTGACTAGGTATTTGACCTAGACAAGGACTCTATCATATCAGTCTATATAAAATGAGTTTCTTCATAAAAGTTTTGAAGAAGATAGATATTTGAGAGTCCTTTGGGCCATCCAAAAATTAGAGAGAAAGTTCTTTGGGTCATGGAGATATAATAGACACAAGATAGGGTGTCTAGAGAGAGAAATGAGAAGAAGAAGAGGGTCTTCTTCTAGGGTTGTTTGTTTTCATATCTTTCCTCCCTCCATCTCGAGTTTTCTGAGAGCATCTCAGATTTTAAACTCCTCCTCCTACTTTTCATCTTTGGAAGAATCTAAATCAAGAAGAAGGAGGCACCTGATCAACCATCAAAGAAAGATCAGCGCAATACTAGCATACTGTGCTGATTTCCTGATGCAGGACTTCTGATTGAGATTTGTGGGCTCGTGTGGATGACTCCTAGAGGCCGGATGCATATGTGGCTTGTAACATCATCCTCAAGCCTGGATCAGTGAGGTTAGAACGTCTAACTTGCAAGGTAATAGATCTGATCTATTGTTTAATACATACATTAGATGTAGTATAGAAACATGTTGATATGATCAACATGTTGTTCATGCTGTATATATATATATTTTAATTTTTGATTTAATACTATGTAATAATCATATAATAAGATCTTAGATCTAGAGATTTTCTGATTTTAGAAAATAAATTTTGATTTATTTTAGTCTTCCGCTGTATGATCTTGAAAAAGTTTCAAGATCTGACCCTGAAACCTTAGATCTGGTTCCTTCATGATGGATGTCCAACCCTTGGGCATTGAAAAGAGAATAGAGAGAAAAGGTGAGGCATGGAGAGGAGAGAGAGAGATCACAAAAATTCAATAATGAATTCATTCTAAAATCCTGAGAGACCATCTCTTATATAGAGACCTTATCTTGATTCCAAATCAAGAATTAATCAACCTAAAAAGACTAGTCCTTATCTCATACAGATTTCTACCTTTTTAATCTGATTATTTTTTAATAATCAGACTTAATTGATAGGATCTTCACTTATTTTGGCAAGTAGATGGGGTGCCCCACAGTAGATAAGTTAGAATGAGTGGGTGCCCCTCATCAAGAAAGGCAGGTCATTGGGGCACCAACCCTTGGCGACCCTTCTAGGGTTTTTTATGCAAGAGAGGGGGCATGGAAGGAGAGAGATGCCCCTCTCTCTCTCTCTCCTTCCTTGTCAAGGCAAGAAAAGGGGGTGGGCCTCTCTTTCTTTCCTCATACTATTCTGGGTTGGCACCTCTTGGACCTTCCAAAAAGGGAGGATGGTGCCATCTCTTCTTTCCATCAATTCTTCACTTTAAAAGAAAATATCAAGGGAGAAAAAAGAGGAGATTAGATTGCCAACTCATTGACATGATCTAATCCTCTTGGGCTCATAATTAGGCATCTAGCTAAACCCTTTATTGATAATAAAAATATTAAGATTAAATCCTAAAATTATAAATTGTGTTAGCCAACAATTGACTTCTAGGGCACATATTTAATAAGTGTGCCCCAAGAAGCTCCTAACAGCTTTCACTGAAGTCGGTAGAGACAGCTTTTCAATCACCTCAATCTTAACTCTATCCACTTCAATCCCCTTATGGGAGACCTTGTGGTCGAGCACTATGCCTTTCTATACCATTAAATGATACTTCTTTCAATTTAAGACAAGATTAGTATCCTCACATCTTTGTAAAATAAGAGACAAGTTATGCAGGCATTTATCAAATATAGACCCAAAAATAGAAAAAATATCCATAAAGATCTCAAGAAAATTCTCAATCATATCATAAAAAATAGCCATCATGCATCTTTAAAAAGTAGCTGGTGCATTACATAAACCAAATGGCATTCTCCTAAAGGCAAATGTACCATAAGGATATGTAAAAATAGTTTTTTCTTGATCCTCAGGTGCTATGGCAATTTGATTATAACCAGAATAACCATCTAGAAAATAATAAAAATCATGCCCAGCTAATCTCTCTAATATCTGATCTATGAATGGGAGAGGATAGTGATCTTTCGTAGTTGCATCATTTAATTTTTTATAATCCATGCATACTCTCCACCCAGTCACAGTCTTAGTAGAAATCAATTCATTATTATCATTCTGAACTATAGTGATCCCATCTTTCTTAGGAACTACTTGAATAGGACTCACCCAAGAACTATCAGAGATAGGATAGATAATACCTATATCTAGTAGCTTGATTACCTCCTTTTTGACTACTTCTTACATCTTTGGATTGAGTTTCCTTTGGGACTAGACCGTAGGCTCATAGTTGTCCTCCATGAGAATTTTGTGCATACAAACTGAGAGGCTAATTCCTTTAATGTCTGCTATGGTCCATACAAATGCCCTTTTGTATTTCTTCAATACTCTCAACAGCTTCTCTTCCATCAAGCCTATCAAAGAAGAAAAAATAATAATAGATAAGTATGAAGAACCTTCTAAGAAAATATATTTTAAATGAGAAAGAAGAGATTTAAGTTCAAGAATAGGTAGCTCTTCAATTGATGGCTTTGGAAGAAGAGTAGATGGTCTTTCTAACTCTTCAAAATATGGTCTGTATGCTCATGGAATGTGTGACCTGGCCTCCAACAATCGTATGCACTCCACTTGCCTTCCATCTTCAGCTGAACCCTCTTTTGATTGGGCAATGCAAGCCTTAATAGGGTCCTCAAACTTGTTTGCTACAAAATACTCATGAACTAATTGATCAATATCATCAATTCAAAAATAAGTTTGATTATCATTGGAATGTTTAATAGCATATTAAAGGTAACTTGTTCATCTTGGACTCTAAAAATCAACTTCCCTTGTTGAACATCAATTAAAACTCCTCCAGTAGCTAAAAAGGGTCTTCCTAAGATAAGGGGTACCTCAATATCTTCTTGAATAATGAAATCAACAGGAAAAATAAACTTGTTTATCTTTATCAGGACGTCCTCCACTATACCTTTTGGATACTTGATAGATCTGTCAGCTAGTTGAAGAGTGATAGTGGTTGGCTGTGGATCTCCTAATCCCAGCTTCCTAAAAATATAAAAAGTTTTGAGATTAATATTTGCTCCTAAATCATATAAAACTTTATCAAAACTATAATCATCAATAATACAAGAGATAGTAAAACTCCCTGGATCCTTTAATTTCTGTGGTAATTTATTTTGAAGTATTGTGAAGCATTTTTCAATTAAATTCACTATCACATGCTCCTTTAATTTGTTTTTATTGGCTAGAATTTCTTTAAGAAACTTAGCATACCTGGATATTTGAGTGATAGAATCCACAAAAGAAATATTAATATGTAAGTTCTTCAAGATATTGAAAAAGTTAGAGAACTACTTATCTGGATGCTGTATCTGTCTCTCAAGGAATGGTAGTGGCAGCTTATAGGGCTTCATATTTGGATCAGCAAATTTTATACCTAAGGACCACCCATCTGCTGGTTGTTTAGGAGACCGACAGACTTGAGTTGGCTAATTTTTGCTGTTGGTCGGCTCCTTGTTATTTGTTTCCTCTTTGATCTCTTTCTTCTGATGTGGCTCCTCCAGCTCTTTACCACTTCTCAACGTGATTGTGTTGAGTTGCTCTCTTGGATTGGTCTTGATGGTGCTGGGCAAGGATCCTTGTGGTCTCTCAGAGATCATCTTGGCCATTTGACCTACTTGCATCTCTAAGTTTCGAATTGCTGCTGCCTGATCCTCCCTGAGCTTGATCTCCAAATTTTGAATGGCGCCTTCTTGGTTCTGTGTGAGCTTGGTTTTCAAGTTTTGAATGACTGCTTCTTGATTTTGCATAAATTTGATCATCAGCTCCTCCATGTCAGGCTTCTTCTCAGATACTTGGAATCCTGAGGGTGGTTGCTGTGCTGTATTTTTATTACTCCACAAAAAGTTTGGATGCTGCCTCCACCCTTGATTGTAGGTGTTGGAGTAAGGATTGTTCTGCTGTGACCTGAAAAAAGTACTAAGATAGTTAGCTATATCCGAAGCTTTAGCAAAGAAATTATCTATCTGGTAGTCGCTTGTATCATGTCATCCTCCACATAGCTCACAAGTAATGCTCTGCACATGCAAAGCTGCTCCCTTCATGTTGTTGAATTCAATCCAAAGAGCTGTAATCTCAGTTGATAAAGCTCGGATGTTGTCCACTGCATGCACAGGTGCTGGTCTTCTTGGTATCATCTTGTCTGTTTGCCATTGATAACTATTTGATGTCATCTTGTTAATTAGATCAAAGGCTTCTTCCTTAGTTTTTCGATTAATGGTACCTCCTGCAGCTGCATCAATCATAGAACAATTAGTAGGAGATAAACCATTATAAAAAGTTTATACTTGAAGCCAAACGGCTAATTGATGATGTGGACATCTCTTTAGCAGCTTCTTAAAATGCTCCCAAGCCTCATACAGTGACTTCATCTCCATCTGCATAAAAGAAGTGACATCGTTACGCATCTTTATAGTCTTGAAAGGTAGAAAGTACTTAGCCAAACATTTTTGAGCTAGAGTATCCCATGTGGTGATGAACTTGCAGGAAAAAAATGAAGTCAACTTTTAGCCTTATCATGTAAAGAAAAAGGAAATAATCTCAATCTAATAGCATCATCTGACACCCCATTAATTTTAAAAGTATCACAGGGTTTAAGAAAATTTAAAATATAGGCATTCAGATCATCCTGAACATGTTCACTAAATTGGATAGTTATCTGAATCATTTAGATCATCACTGGCTTTATCTCGAAGTTGTTTGCTCGCATGAGCGGTCTCCTAATGCTCGAAGTTGTGTCGGTTATCGATAGTGTGATATAATCATTAAACGAATGATGTACTACTCGGATAGCCTCTTGTCATTCCTCAACCACCATATCTAATCCTAGATCTTCAATTGTCATGTTTCTTTCTTGAGCATGATTTAATCTATGGATTGTCCTCTTTATTTCTGGATCAAATGGCACCAAGTCACTATATCCAGCGCGTTATGTATTGAACACACACCTGCAAATAAGATAAAAATAAAAGTCAAACTTAAAAAAAATAAAATTCTAAAGTAAAGTAAGCATCATAATTTCAATATTATTTTAGACACAATCCTCAGCAACGGCACCAAAAACTTGATGCATGCAAATCTATCGCTATGGCAAGTGCACCAACCGATCAAATAGTATAGTATATAAGTAAAGTATCATCTTGTGAGGATTTAAAAATAAGTACTGAAAAGCACTTTTCTAAACTTTATTTAGAAAATTGATTTAGAAAGAGTATAAAAAAAATAAAAATAAATAAATAAACAACTAAGAAATTGCAAGAGAACAAAAAGGATGTGATTGTTAGGGTTGAAATCAAGAGAAGATAAATACTAAGGCAATCGGTTCACCAACTCAATCAATATAATATTCAAGTAATCATGCAAACTAGATCAATTTTTGTTTCATATGATGGTGGAGTTTTTTAGGATATTCACTATCCTTTGGTCCAGGAGTAGCAAAACTATCACTACTTATTAAGTACCCTTTGGTCTAGATATAATTTAAATAAGCAATGATGCTTTAATTTCTATGAAATCTTTTAATTAAAACACGCTATGTCCAAAGCATACTAAAATTATCGCATGCATAGGAATCTTAATCCTATTCAAACATAAGGTATATATACTAAGAAGCATTGACATAGAAGTACTTGGTCCGTATCATCTATGCCCATCAGATCAATTAGAAGATGGCCAATAATCTAAAAGCATTAAAAGTAGATTTGCATACTCCTTATGAACAAAATTTAAATCTAGAATCCAATCATATTAAATATTGTATCAAAATAGTGTCTACACCTTAGCCTTACAAAGGAAATTTAGTTCATGATGAAAAGAATAAAAATAGAAAATAAAATAGAGATCATTGCAAACTAAAGATAATATGACTGCTTGTTGCTGAATCTGCTTCAATCCCTGCTTTTGGCGTGAAGATGATTGGTAGAAGATGGCTGGTTATGAAAAGAAGGAGAAAAGAGATGAGAAGAGAAGAGAAAGAGAAGCTTTTTTCCTTATTTTTGGCCTCTGTTCTCTCTATTTGCTTTGTCTCAGGTCATCCCCTCTTATAAGCTATGAATTTTCCACATCCTGGTAGGCCACGGAGTCTAAAAATACCTTAAATTAGTATCCCAAGTGTTGTCTCAGTCAAAAATAATTTCTGATCATCAGATTGGATTTAAACACCTCAGATTTGCTTGATCTTTTCCTTATCTCAGTCGAGAATGATACTAGCCATCGGATCACGTGTGAGATTTGATTTGGATTATTGGATGGTACAAAATGGGTCTTCTCTATTTAGTTCTCAGTGGCAGCAAACACCGACCATTGGATTGCATCCTAGAGTGAAGCGCAATCGTCTGATCGTGAAAAACTAGTGGGCCGCCACTGCTAGATATGGGATAGAGGGATCTCAATCGTTCGATCAAATATTCTGCACTTCTCAACTGTCGATCAGTGCCAAACGAGCTTCTGCCTCCTGTGCACCACATAAAGATCGAGGAAACTATTCTGTGGACCATGACACAGGATCTGTGGACCGGTCGGTCGGTCCATCATGCATCAAAAGCTTTAAAATGAGTTTTTTAGGTGATTTTTGCTTGATTTTGGTTCTGATTTTTGTGTGAGTTTCTCTTCTTTTTATTTCTTTCCTAGAATGCAAAATATGCCCATATGAGAGTGTAATTTATAATGAAATAAATAAAAAAAAATCAAAACTTAGTAAATGAGGGTAAGAAATTATAGTATAAATATGAGCTTATCAATCACAAAATATTAGAGCATATTTCGATACTAATATCTTTCAAAATTTATCAAAAAATATTTTTGTTGAAGAAAAAGGTCATTAAAAGACTCCTGACATAATTGAAGATCATTTGAGTGAAGAGAATCTGAGTTTGGAGAGCATTGGCACAAGAAAAATCAGCTTAATGTATTCGAGCCGACTCATCCAAAAAATCAAGCCAGCTCTGGTATGATATGCCCTTTTTGTTTTGGCTTGGCACGCAGCCGAGCCGGCTCAAGATGGATCCGAGCTGGCTCTCTCAGGGTGATAGAGAAGGTATTTCTAGGTTCTAATGTTTGAGCCAGCTCGAAACTGGAATCGAGCTAGCTCTCTCAAATCGATAGAAAGAAGAGTTCTAAAGAATGCAAGTCGAGCCAGCTCGAAGACAGATCCGAGCTGGCTCTCTCATAAAAATAGATTGTAGATTTTTGAGAAACATAGTTTGAGCTATCTCGAAGATAGTACCGAGCTAGCTCTCTCAGTCAAACAGAATGATTAAATTTTAAAAAATACTATTCGAGCCTACTCGAGGTCAATTCGAGCCGACTCGGCACTATCTGATAGCCTTAATGGCTACTTCTACAGATGTTATTTTTCATCCAAAAAAAGCTTCTAACAGCTATTTTCCATCTCCAATAATCATAAATAGCTAGAATCAAGTCCAAAATGCTCAAAGCCTCACGAAAATGATAAAAGGATAAAAGAAAAGCCAAGGAAACATAAGAGGCATACTATTCATTTGAAAAAAAGGAAAATCTACATTAATTGCCATCAAGAGTGTTCATCAACTTTCAACCAGTATTCTCTTGATTCTTTGAAAGCATTAAAGAGAAAATAAAGAGCTTTGATTGCAACTATTCAAGTCCACATCCATCTGACTGCAACGACAATAAATCAGCTCAGTTTGAGGAGTAAATTTGTTGTAATTCTTTCAGTCTTTTGAATTGCTGTATTTTGTTTCAGCTGGGGCTGAAACTAAGGGACTGGTTGAATCCAACCCTTGAATTGGATTGTGAGCCTTGGGTTAAGGCTTATAAAGGTTGTGGTTGGTGCTTCTGATTTATAAATTAACTGGATTTGTAGATAGTAAGCTCGGTAAAACTATCCAACTGTAATCTTGAAGAGATTACAATGAAATTCCTAAGGGGATAGCTTGAAAAATGGACGTAGGTACTGGGAGTGCACCAAACTACTATAAAATTCCTGTGTCTTTGTGTGTGTGGCTTCCACTTCCTCTTTTGCATACTCATTTATATCTCACACATTGCTTTACAAATCTTTAAATTGGTTAACTATGCACATATTTGTTTTAATTTAAAAAAACCCAATTCACCCCTTTCCTCTTGGGTTGTCCTATTGGGCAACAGCTTGTAGTCCTAATGGGTCCAAATAAATCTATGTGAATTAATTTTAAAGGTCTAGATATTGAAATAAAATTTTTAAAGAGCATCTAGTTTATTTTCCAAGTTGACATGTATTATAAATTTTATTCTTTTAAAAATTTATAGTAGATAAACCTTTTATAAGATCTCTTTTGATAAGATTTGAAATTAAATCTATGCTAGCACAACCTAATATATAATACCACAATCAACTAGTCTCATTAACTTTGGCATCCATTGCAACTAGATGTTAACTATTCTTCATGGGTAAATTATCTTGATCAACCATGTAGATATTGCCATGTCTATATCCAACGAATACAATACCATTATTATTGGGACTAAAAATAATGTACATTGAAGATTCAAAAGAGACTTTAAATCTTTTATCATAAAGTTGACTAATACTAAATAAATTATATTTTAAACCATCTATTAATAATATATTTTTAATATAGATAGAAGGAGTGATACAAATATTACCAATTTCAATGATATATCCTTTACAATTATTGTCAAAGTTTACCACCCCTCCTTCCTTAGCTTTAGAGGTGATAAATTATACCTTATCATCCATCATATGCCTTGAGTAACTATTAAGATATAATCTTATTATTTTTTTCACTATAAGATACATCTACAAGAAAAGACTAAGTTATAATTTGAGATATTCAAGCTTTCTTAGATCTTTTAGGGTTAGTTACAATGAGTTTTTTTTGGAATTCAAATCTTTTTGACCTTATTGTTAATTAATTTTTTGAAATCATTTGAGTAAGCTTTATGTCCAAGCTTGCCATAACAAAAACAAGTAATATTTGAAGATGTGGATGATGAAAATTTGATAAAATTTTTTTCAAAAGTTTTGGTTTCTTATGGAGGTTAAAATCAAGTTTAGCTTTATTGGAAATAACTCTTTGATTGTTTAAAATCATTTATAACTTTTTATAGCTACAAGTAAATTGATCAACTATAGATTTTAATTTTTTAACTTGTTTATTTAAATCTATTTTTTTTGTACAGATTCTTCTTTTTTTTTCCAAATAATCTTTCTTTTCTTTGATTAAGCATGATTAGATCTTTTAAGTTTCTTATTTTTCAAACCAAGCTTCTTAAATTTATCTAAAATATCATAAAATGCTTCTTACAGTTCATCAAAAGTAAAGTCAAGTTTGGTTTCAAATGTTATCTTCTCTTCTTGTGCCATAAGATATAAGTTAGCCACATATTATGTTTCTTCATTAGAGCTTGAGTTTTCACTATCACTCCAAGTAGCCATCATTATCTTCTGGATCTTCTTTGAGGATTTCTTGAGAAGAGAAGAGCCAATTTTGAAGTACCACTGCTTTTTACATTTATAGCACATGGGGTGCTCCTTTTCTTTCTCCTTTTCCTTGCTCGATTCAACCTTAGAAAAAGACTTTCTTTTGAAGTTTTGCCTTTTATCTATTGAAAAATGTATCCCAAAAGCCAATCATCAAGCTGTTGACGGTTGAGCAACCAAGTATTGCAATTGATTTGTTAATAAATAAAATATATTTTTGACATTTTCATCATAAGTCTTCATCTTCTAATGAACTCCGTTGTTATGATGAAGTCCTTAGGGCTATTTAAGTTCGATAAAGAGAGGATTTATCGATTAGTCCTTAAAACTATTCACGACCAAATGATAAGCTGTTAATAAGGACGACAGCTTCTATCGAACATAGATCGCTGTAGGCCATATGGGTTGGTTGTCCTCTTAACCAAGGAGTGTAGAGATACTGATATGGCATACAGATGAGATATAAAGGTACATCATCATTGAATGTGACCAACTCCAGAGTATTCTACTGTCAAGAATGTCTCTGATGGGATATAGGTATAAGTGTCCCTTAGACCTGAGATCGCCTAAGTGACTTGCAAGCAACTCACTGTGCTTTGGTACTGGACTAACTGAATTTTTAATTCAAAGATGGAAGGCTTCTGGGCACAGTCAAGTACTTGCAAAGTCAGAGTGTGATCGAGATGGGATTGACCACTCCAAGAGTTGGAGAAGAATGAGTCGCTGTATTTCAATTTAGCAAAATCTTGGCCAGGGTAATCCATCAGATGGATTTGATATTTTGAAATACAATGTGGACAACCTGATCAGAGTTGACAGTTGAACTCTGAGATATCCTATGATCATTTTGCTCAAGGGGATGAATTATATAAAAACTATATCCGCATGGGTTCTAAGGATGTTGTTCTACACATTCGACCTATCCGATCATCGGGTACCATTGCTAGATGGTCACTTCGATTGGTACAGAAATTAATTTTTATAGTACCAGCTTAGGTTCAGACCTATGAGATCACACACATTAGAGTTCATGATCCGATCGGATGGTTGATCAACGATTAAGAATCATTCTAGGGTTAAATAATCAATACGATTGACATTTAACCTAGTGCAAGTGTTGCAGGAGGATAGATTAGCAATTTGATTGCTAATTGGCTTAATTTGATTAAGCCAATGGGCTGAGATTAAGTCTAATTAAATATAATTTAATTAGATTTAGTTTGGGTTTGATTGGATCAAGTCTAATTGATTTATTGGATATGCCAAGTGCAAGAAAAAAACTAGTCCTAGTTCAATTAGGACTTGGATCAACCTAATTTCTAATTTGATTAGAATATTAAATCAGATTTAAATCTAATTTAATCTGATTAAATTAGGTTTTTAATTGGGTTAAGACCTATTTTAATTGGGTTGATCTAATTTTGATTTGATTTAGTTTGAGAAACCAAATTAAAACAAGTCATGAGTTAGAATCCTAGTAAGACTAGGATTCCACCTTGTGCCACATAAGCACCCCCCCACGTCCTCTCTCTTATTCCACGCCAATCCCCTCTTATTTTGTGTGACAAAAGCCCTCTCCCAGGTCTATTCCATGTCTACAAAAGGTTTTCTTTCTTCTTTCTTACATGGAAGGTAGTTTGGAACAAATCAAAGAGGAATAAGTTTGGATTTCGAATTCTATGAGATAGAGTTTTAGAAATCCAAAACTCTTTCAATTTTGTACCGAATTTATCCAAATTTTTTTTAAATTTTTTGTGATTTTTAGGATACATATTTTCCACCCTTTTCTGGTAGTCCATGCATGAAAATATAGAGGAGGTTCTCAAGAGTTGGGCGCCCCTTATCTTGCCATGTTTGGATAAGCCTTGACTAGGTATTTGACCTAGACAAGGACTCTATCATATCTCTCTCTATAAAATAATTTTCTTCATAAAATTTTTGAAGAAGATAGAGATTTGAGATATATTTGGGCCATCCAGAAATCAAAGAGAAAGACCTTTGGGTCGTGGAGATATAATAGACACAAGATAGGGTGTTTAGAGAGAGAAATGAGAAGAAGAAGAGGGTCTTCTTCTAGGGTTGTTTGTATTCATCTCTCCCTTCCTCCATCTTGAGTTTTTTGAGACTGTCTCTGATTTGAAACTTTTCCTCCTACTTCTCATCTTTGGAAAAATCCAAATCAAGAAGAAGGAGGCACCTGATCAACCATCAAAGAAGGATCAGCACAGTACTAGCATACTGTGCTGATTTTCTGAAGCAGGACTTCTGTTCGAGATTCATGGGCTCGTGTGGACAACTCTTAGAGGTCGGATGCATTTGCAGCTTGCAACATCATCCTCAAGCCCAGATCAGTAAGGTTAGAATGTCTAACTTGCAAGGTAATAGATCTGATCTATTGTTTAATACATACATTAGATGTAGTATAGAAACATGTTGATATGATCAACATGTAGTTCATGCTCTATATATTTTAATTTTTGATATAATGCTATGTAATAATCATGTAATAAGATCTTAGATCTAGAAATTCTCTAATTTTAAAAAATAAATTTTGATTTATTTTAGTCTTCCGCTACATGATCTTGAAAAAGTGTCAAGATCTAATCCTGAAACCCTAGATCTGGTTCCTTCAATTGGTATCAGAGCCTCGGTTCTTCATTACATGATTATTTATATGTTTAGATTATTTCTTAGATTATTAAATTTAAAACTAAAATTTTAGATCAATCACGAACTGCAAGGTTGTCCTGCTGTAAGGTTTACCCCTTACAGTGCAAAGGTTGTCCTAGTTCGTGTAGATTTGTCTTTAATCATAAATTTGTTAGATATGATCTAGATTAAATTTATGATTTATTAGATTTAAAAGATATTTAAATCTAAAATAAAATCTCTTTGTTAATAATTTTTGTGCAAAGAAATTATTTAAAGTTGAAATTGTTTCAATTACATGAACCTGTTTAGATTAGATCTAAAGTAGTTTCATGTTTATTTCACTTGCATCTTGATTATGAATCAAACATGCAATATGGTTGGTAGAATCATATTATAAAATTATTTTATAAATATAAAAATTATTTTTTTGAAAAATCAAACCCAACCCTCAGCCCAAAACTTAATTGAGAATTAAGAAGTTGTTTTGATTAGGTTTTCGGATTGTGAATTGAAGAACCTAAGACACAAACCATAACACATTGGGTTAATGGGTTAGTGAGAATTAGGTCCATTAATTGGGTTAGACCTATGGTTAGATTAAAGATAGACTTAATTAGAGAATTGACTAAATCTAATCAATTGTTGTCTTAGATTAGGTCAAGGATTTTCTAGATCAATTACAATAGTTGTAGTTGGTCAAGTCCATATCTTTAACGAGAACCAAATGGACTTGATTCTTAGCTAAGCAGTCTAGCATGAACTGTTAGGTTGATCTAATCGAAATTAATTAAACCAGTTGGTGTCTAAGGTAAACCAGACCGGTGGTTTTTAATTGGGAGCTCACTTACCTGGCCATTTCTGATGGTGTCTAAGGCAAGCTTTGACCGACCCTCCCACTGATCGAACTTACCTGACCTCTTGGTGAAATTATATTTTGATCGGATCACTTGACTATTTGAGCTGACCCATGTCAGCTAGGTAAATCAGTGTGACTGATTTAGGTGCTCCTAGGCCAGCCCTTTTAATGGTCTCCCTTAAGCTGACTTGATGAAGCCAGTGGGAGGATCATGATATGCTGGTTCATCTGACCTCATCCTCTAAATCATTTAAATCTTTTAAAATTATTAGGTCCTTAAAATGATAAAGTTATGGAGATAACTGAGTCATAGCCTCCCATTAAGGTGTTTGATAATGAGTCTATTAACTCAATAATTATTGCAGACCCAAAGGCCTGGTGATTGTTGACTAATGGAATTATCACTCATCATATGATGACTTGGAAGGGTCTCTCTAATGATGGTTAGGTGAGCCAACCAAAGTTGGGCTTAATCATTTGTTGGTTAGATGCACCAAGTATGGTCATGTTAATGGTTGGATCTAACCGGATCTTTATAGTGGAGGCCAAAGCCTACTGATTAGGTTTTTGGGGCAAAATTAAAATTACTAGAAATTTTTTAGAGAAACAATTGGTTATGAACCTACCCTTAGATGTACATGGGTTGGCCAATCAAAGTTGGGCTTGTGTGCAGTCTAAGTGGATTCTAGTACCCACTAAGGAATTAGGGTAATTCTTCGAATTAGAGGTAGAGGCTACCAATTCAAATAAAATAGTGGGAGAAATCTTTTGATTAAAGTCCAAATCTTTAGGTTTAATGAATCAATTACTAATTAAATTATGGTTCTCCTTTGTGCAAATATAGCCACTTCCCTATCGCTCTGATCATTATTGAACAATGATAAGTTGGTGGGACCTAACTTCAGTAGCTGGTACCGAAAGTTGAAGATAGTCCTGGAGCATGAACGGATCCTATATATGATAATGGATCCTGCACCTGAGGAGCCAGCTGCCAATGCACTTGGAACAGTCAGAGACACTTACCAGAAGTGGCTTAGTGATCGGACCATGGTGCGCTGTATCATGCTGGCTGCCATGAGCGACGAGTTCAGTCAGAGATTCGAGATGGCTCAACCAAAGGACATGCTTCAAGTGTTGGAGGATGCCTTTGGCACACCCGATGATGTAGAGAGGCACAAGACTAGTTGTACCATCTTCAACATCAAAATGCGGGATGGAGCCTCTGTCACTGATCATGTATTGTACATGATCGAGCTGATGGAACATTTGAGCAAGCTCAGCTTTCCCTTGCATGAGCAGCTTGGGAAAGATACAATACTGAACTCGCTGTGCAAGTCTTATCTCCCATTCCTCACTCATTATAGAATGACAAAGCCTGAAATAAACTACCACGGGTTTCTGAGGTTGCTTCAGAACTTTGAGAAGAATCACCAACTCCACAAGGAGTCGGTGAACTTAGTGGAAGGTTCGTCTTCTGGTTCTCGACCCTTTAAGAAAGGGAAGAAGAACAAGAAGAAGAAAGTAAAGAAGGTACAAGTTCAGGCTAGGACATCAGTGTAGGGCCAGACCAGAAATATCAAGCCTGATAAGAGTCTATTCAACTGGCAAGCACCCAAGATTAGATAGTGTGTCAGATATCTACTTATGGCACTATAGGCTAGGTCATATAAACAAGAACAGAATAAACAGATTGACTTAAGAGAAAATCTTCGAAGTCAGTGATTGTGAATCACTTCCAACTTGTGAGTCTTGTCTTCTTGATAAAATGACCAAGTCACCTTTTACTGGAAAAGGTGAGAGAGCTACTGAGCTCTTGAGTCTTGTACATACTGATGTATGCGGGCCCATGAGCACAAGTGCTAGAGGTGGATATTTCTACTTCATAACTTTTACGGACGACCTATCCAGATATGGATATGTCTATCTGATAAAACATAAGTCGGATTCATTTGAAATGTTCAAACGATTCCGAAGTGAAGTAGAAAAATAAACTGGAAAGAGTATTAAAACTCTTCGAACTGATCGAGGAGGATAATACCTTTCTAGTGAGTTTCTCACATATCTAGGAGAGAATAAGATTCTCTCCCAATGGACTCCTCCAGAAACACCACAGCATAATGGTGTGTCTGGAAGGAGGAATCGGACTCTGTTAGACATGGTCCGATCCATGATGGGTTTTGCTAGCTTGTCGATATCCTTCTGGGGATATGCACTCGAATCGGCCTGTTATCTGTTAAATAGAGTTCCAAGTAAGTCTGTAATTAAGACTCCATATGAGATATGGATAGGGCATAAGCCAGTACTTTTATACCTTAGGGTTTGGGGGTGCTCGGCCTATATCAAACGATTATTCACAGACAAACTTAGACCTAGGTCTGACAAATGCACATTCATTGGGTACCCCAAAGAGATGAAAGAATATTTTTTTTACCATGCTGATGAACAAAAGGTGTTCCTTAGCCTAAAGACAATCTTTTTAGAAAAGGAGTTCTTTGGTGAAGGAACCATTGCCTCTAAGGTTGAACTTGATGAAGTTCAACAGGTAGAAGGACCGACACCAATAGCAGAACTTGAGTCGGATTTGATTGGATCAGATCTGGAGCCTAATGTACCTGCACCATTAAGACGATCCGATAGAGTACCACGTCAGCCGGACAGATACTATGGTTTCTTGGTCCGAGATGGTGATCCCATCGAACTCGATGAGAACGATGAGGATCCGATCACCTATATGGATGCAATGCAGAGATCTGATTCCAAGAAATGGCTTGAAGCCATGAAATCCGAAATGGAGTCCATGAAGGTCAACGATGTATGGACATTGGTTGACCCACCTGAAGGGGTTAAACCCATTGAGTGTAAATGGGTCTTCAAAAGGAAGAGAGGTGCAGACGGAAAGGTGGAGACCTATAAAGCTCGTCTGGTTGCCAAGGGATATTGTCAACATTATGGTATTGACTATGATGAGATATTTTTCTCTGTGGCAATGCTCAAATCCATTCGGATAATGCTTGCAATAGCTGCCCATCTGGATTATGAGATCTGACAGATGGATGTAAAGATAGCTTTTCTGAATGGAGATCTGACCGAAGAGGTGTATATGATACAACCTGAGGGGTTTACATCCATAGATGAGTCCAAGGTGTGCAAGCTTCAGAGATCCATTTATGGATTGAAGCAAGCTTCTCGGAGTTGGAACATGCATTTTGATAAGGTGATCAAAACGTATGGCTTCATTAAGAATGGAGAAGAGCCCTACATCTATAAATGGGCAAATGGTCTAATTATGGTATTCCTTATCTTGTACGTGGATGACATTCTCTTAATCGGAAATGACATCCCTACACTACAGGGAATAAAAGTTTGGTTGTCATCGCAGTTCTCCATGAAGGACTTGGGTGAAGTATCCTACATCTTAGAGATGAAGATCTATAGGGATAGATCTCAAAAGATGCTTGGGTTATCCCAGTCCACATACATAGATACTGTGCTAAAGAGGTTCAGCATGGAGAATTCCAAGAAGGGCTATCTACCGATAGGCCATGAAATTTCTCTCTCTAAGAAGGATTGTCCGACAAGTCCTGAAGAGAGAGAGTGTATGAGTAGAGTCCCATATGCTTCGATCGTAGGTTCTATCATGTATGCCATGATATGTACAAGATCAGATGTGGCATACTCACTAGGAGTAGTGAGTAGATACCAATCTGATCCTGAAGAAAATCACTGGAAAGTGATTAAAGCCATCCTTAAGTATTTGAGAAATACTAAGGACCAATGGTTGGTTTATGACGAGTCAGATCTGAAACTTGTGGGGTTCACAGACTCCAGCTTTCAATCTGACCATGATGACAGCAGAAGCGTGTCGGGTTATATCTTTACTCTGAATGGTGGAGCTATATGCTGGAAGAGTTCCAAGCAGCATACTGTGACGGACTCTGTTTGTGAAGCGGAGTACATCGCAGCATCGGATGCCGCAAAGGAAGCTGTGTGGCTGAAAAAATTCATCAACGAGCTTGGAGTAGCACCCTCCCTCGATGGTCCGGTCCTGCTCTACTGCGACAGCACTGGTGCCATAGCTCAGGCGAAGGAACCCAAAGCACACCAGCGGATGAAGCACATCTTACGCCGCTTCCGCCTGATCCGAAAGATCATGGATCGAGGTGACATCGACCTTCAGAAGATCGACGAAAAAGAGAACCTGACCGACCCCTTCACTAAAGCCCTGACGATAAAGGAGTTCGACAACCACAAGTCAAAGATGGGTATTAGATACTGTGCCAAGTGGCTTTAGGACAAGTGAAAGTTGTTGGGAAATGTATCCCAAAAGTCAATCGTCAAGCTATTGACGGTTGAGCAACCAAGTATTGTAATTGATTTTTTAATAAATAAAATATATTTTTGGCATTTTCTTCATAAGTCTTTATCTTCTAATGAACTCCATTGTTATGATGAAGTCCTTAGGACTATTTAAGTTCGATAAAGAGAGAATTTATCTATTAGTCCTTAAAACTGTTCACGATCAAATGATAAGCTGTTAATAAGGACAACAGCTTCTATCGAGCATAGGTCACTGTAGGCCATATGGGTTGGTTGTCCTCTTAACCAAGGAGTGTGGAGACACTGGTATGGCATACAGGTGAGATATAAAGGTACATCATCATTGAACGTGACCAACTCTAGAGCATTCTGCTATCGAGAATGTCTCTGATGGGATATAGGTATAAGTATCTCTTAGACCTGAGATCGCCTCAGTGACTTGCAAGCAATTCACTGTGCTTTGGTACTGGACTAACTGAATTTTTAATTTAGGGATGGAAGGCTTCTGGGCACAGTCAAGTACTTGCGACGTCAGAGTGTGATCGAGATGGGATTGACTACTCCAAGAGTTGGAGAAGAATGAGTCACTGTATTTCAATTTAGCAAAATCTTGGCCAGAGTAATCCATCAGATGGATTTGATATTTTGAAATACAATGTGGACAACCTGATCAAAGTTGATAGTTGAACTCTGAGATATTCTATGATCATTTTGGTTAAGGAGATGAACTATATGGAAACTATATCCGCATGGGTTCTAAGGATGTTGTTCTACAAATTCGACCTATCCGATCGTCGGGTACCATTGCTAGATGGTCACTTCGATTGGTACAAAAATTTATTTTTATGCTTCTAGCTTAGATTCAGAACTATGAGATCACACACATTAGAGTTCATGATCCGATCGGATGGTTGATCAATGATTAAGAATCGTTCTAGGATTAAATGATCAATACGATTGATATTTAACCTAGTGCAAGTATTGCAGGAGGATCGATTAGCAATTTGATTGCTAATTGCCAATGGGTTGAGATTAAGTCTAATTGAATATAATTTAATTAGATTTAGTTTGGGCTTGATTGGATCAAGTCCAATTGGATTATTGGATAAGCTAAGTGCAAGGAAAAAACTAGTCCTAGTTCAATTAGGACTTGGGTCAACCTAATTTCTAATTTGATTAGAAAATTAAATCAGATTTAAATCTAATCTAGTCTAATTAAATTAGATTCTTAATTAGGTTAAGACCTATTTTAATTGGGTTAATCTAATTTTGATTTGATTTGGTTTGAGAAACCAAATTAAAACAAGTCATGAGTTAGAATCCTAGTAAGACTAGGATTCCACCTTACACCATATAAGCCCTCCCCACGTCCTCTCTCTTATTCCATGCCAATCCCCTCTTATTTTGTGTGACAAAAGCCCTCTCCCAGGTCTCTCTCATGTCTACAAAAGGTTTTCTCTCTTCTTTCTTACATGGAAGGTGGTTTGGATCAAATCAAAGAGAAATAAGTTTGGATTTCGAATTCTATGAGATAGAGTTTTAGAAATCCAAAACTCTTTCAATTTTGCACCGAATTTATTCAAATTTTTTTTAGAATTTTTGTAACTTTTAGGGTACATATTGTGCATCCTTTTCTGATGGTCCATGTATGAAAATAAGGAGGTGGTGCTCAAGAGTTGGGCGCCCCTTATCTTGCCATGTTTTGATAAGCCTTGACTAGGTATTTGACCTAGACAAGGACTCTATCATATCTCTCTTTATAAAATGAGTTTCTTCATAAAATTTTTGAAAAAGACATAGATTTGAGATACCTTTTGGCCATCCAAAAATTAGAGAGAAAGACCTTTGGGTCATGGAGATATAATAGACACAAGATAGGGTGTTTAGAGAGAGAAACGAGAAGAAGAAGAGGGTCTTCTTCTAGGGTTATTTGTTTTCATCTCTTCCCTTCCTCCATCTTGAGTTTTGTGAGACTGTCTCAGATCTGAATCTCCTCCTCCTACTTCTCATCTTTGAAAGAGCCCAAATCAAGAAGAAGGAGGCACCTGATCAACCATCAAAGAAGGATCAGTGCAGTACTAGCATACTGTGCTGATTTTCTGAAGCAGGACTTCTGGTCGAGATTCGTGAGCTCGTGTGGATGACTCCTAGAGGCCAGATGCATGTGCGGCTTGCAACATCATCCTCAAACCCGGATCAGCAAGGTTAAAACATCTAACTTGCAAGGTAATAGATCTGATCTATTGTTTAATACATACATTAGATGTAGTATAGAAACATGTTGATATGATCAACATGTAGTTCATGCTCTATATATTTTAATTTTTGATTTAATGCTATGTAATAATCATATAATAGAATCTTAGATCTAGGGATTCTCTAATTTTAAAAAATAAATTTTAATTTATTTTAGTCTTCCGCTGCATGATCTTGAAAAAGTTTCAAGATCTAGGATTTTCAAGATCTAATCCTGAAACCCTAGATCTGGTTTCTTCATTATCCTCATGAACTTTCTGAATCTTCAGATGATGAGAGCTATATCTTCATCCTCTTCTCCTTCTTCTGACTCTTCACTGTCTTTTTGATCTTCGGTAATAGATTTGAGGATGATGGTCTCCTTTTTATTTGCTTTATCTTTATTGTTTTGCTTCATGGTGAGCTTATGAGTCATGAGAGAGCCAAGAAGTTGTTCCAAAGATAGTGTATTGGGATCCTTGATTTCTTGAATGACTGTCACTTTGATCTCCCAAACTCTAGGAATTGACCTAAATTTTTTTGAATAAATTCATTATCAATATAAGATTTACCTAAACTTTTGTGATTATTGATAATATTTGATATTTTAATAATTGCTTCATTTTATTCTATCTTAAACAATTCATATTTATAAATAAGCATTTTGAGTTTAGATTCTTTTACTTAATTGGTATCTTCATAGATAACTTCTAATCTATCCCATATTTCTTTAGTAGAGATACAGGTAGAAATTCTATTAAATTTATTAACATCCAGTGAACAATAAACAACATTCATAGCTTTTATATTTAATTGAGCTATTTTCTTATCTAGGTCATCCCAATCCTTTGCATTTGAGAGTGATAATGCCATCTATCATGATTGTCGGTGTCTGTAAGCTATTAATTATGATACTCTAAAGATCATAATCAAGTACTTGAATGAAAATATACAAGCATATTTTTGGGTATATATAGTTTGTGCCACTAAATAAGCGAGGTCTATTAGTCGTTTGCCCTTCGATAAGAGATACACCAATTTGGACTGCTATCTGATCTATACTCTTGATTGTTAAATTAAAAAGAGCTGAGCACTAAGCACTAATACCACTTGTTGTCCAAATAGACAATTCAAGAGGGGGTTGAATTAGGTTTTCCAAAAATTTAAACTTATTGTGAACCATAATTAAACTAAGTAAAGTAAGACGAGTGAAAGTTAAGCAATAAACAATAATATAATGATGTAAGTAAAGAGAAGTAAAAAAATAATGAGGTGCATACATGCACACACAAATATAAAGTTTTAATTGTGGTTCAGCTTAAAGATTAGTACTTATATCCACTCTCCAAGCCACCCTTAGAAATTTCATTATAATTTCTTCTTAGATTATTGCTTGATTATTTTTTTGGGTTCACAATCAAAACTTAATTGATTTTCTCTATGGAAATCAACTAAAACCATACTCTCAAGCCAATTCTAGGCTTACACAACTATCTCACTCCAATTCAAGATTTGGATAGGCCTTTCCCCAAGTTTCAAACCTAATTGAAACTTGTTTACAATAGAAAATGGAGAAATATAATTGATAATCATAAAAAAAAGCTTCTAAAAGAGCAAATAAAAGTTGATAAAATTTTTAAAAATCTTGTTAAGGAAGTTTGACAATTAATGTGCTCAAAACCATTTGAATGCCTCAAGAAAATGATGGGTGGAAGATTTAATCTCTTTCTTGAATGCTCACTAAATGCTCTTGAATATTTCCTCTATTTTTCTCTTTTTCTTGGCTCTCCTATTTGTTTGGAAGTCTTTAAACATTTTATATCATCCAAATGAATGTTTCTAGTCATTGAAGACCAAAAACTAGCCATTAGAGTAATTCTATATATTTTTAAAATTTTTACAAAACTAGTTAGAATTGTTAGCCACAGTTTCTAGTCATTGAAGACCAAAAACTAGCCATTAGAGTAATTCTATATATTTTTAAAATTTTTACAAAACTAGTTAGAATTGTCAGTCATAGTTGAGTTGACTCGAGACCAAGTAGGGGTCGATTCGAAGTAACTGTGAGTTAGCTCGACAGAAGTAGAGGTCGATGCAAGGTCTGATCCATAGAATATGATTCTTTATTTTTTCTAAGATAGTCGACTTGAGGATAGTATTGAAAAATCCACTCTTAATCTTTATCTATCTAACAGAGTTCACTCGCCAAAAGTAGGGGTTGACTTCTACACATGCCACTTCATAATTGTGTGCCAGAGTAGGCTCTTTGAAGTTTGGTGTTATCTCTTATATCTTTTGTCTGATTGTTGATGATGTGGCTTCTTTTATTCTGCTTTCTTTGGCTTCATATCTTGTCATTTAAGAAATACTTCCTAAGAGTGATTTTAGCTTCCTAAAATATTTTTTATATATGCTTTAACAACTCATTAGTACCAAAATAAATATTCAAATATTTTATTTTCATCAAAAAATCAATCTTTCGGTCAACATATAGTTTAAATAAATTTAAAGTTTATCAAAACTATTACTGAAAATAATTCTCAATTTGATAAAAGCCTCTTTATAGAAGGATTCTTAATAACATTCTAAGGCAAACTAAAATCTCTATGTTCTGATTTTCATTAATCAGATACTAGATTATCGTATTTTAAATTTAACTTTCTTAAATATTGATAAATCATTGTTATCAGAATTATTCTATTGTTTTTATTATTTTGTACAATAGAGTTCAACTACTAGCATTATTTTTTTTCAAATTTTTGATTTCTATTCTAAAAATAGAGATTCCTAATAGACTTTACATTCTATTTGCAGCTCTATTTAAACCCTCCTAAATCAAATTTCATGTAATCCTATATTGTACATCATGGATGTTGAGGAAGCTTTGACCTTTAAATCCCAAAAGTTTAGTGTTCATGGGTTTTTAGATGGATGGAACAACTTGAGGCCTAATTAATAATACTTGGCCTAATCACTGTCATTGGAAATAGGCCACCTTATGATGTTTCCTCATTCTCATGTAGATCAAGATCCTCTTCTACATCATTTGATTCTTTAGATGCTCCTAGAAATCGATAAATCACCTGAAGAAATTGAATTCGATTGTAGGTTTAAAATTCTTAGTTGTCTTTCAGATGACCTATATTAAATCTATATGAAATATAAGATCACTATGGAACTTTGCCCTAGAAGATACCTATTGTAAAGACAATGAGGGGGCCGTGAGATACATCATTAGTGACTTTATCAACTTCAAGATGGTAGACAATGTCTCCATAAATGATCAAATCTATCATTTCCAAAATTTGATTCAAGAGATTCATAGAGGAGGCTCAACATTAGATGAAAATTATCAAGTTTCTTGCCTAATCGATGAGCTTCCGCCTTTATGGATCAATCTTGGACGTGACCTTAGAAGAATCCAAGGCAACCTTATCCTTAGATCAGTGATCTAGTGATTAGAATAGCAGAACAATATCAAATTAGAGAGTTGAAGAAAATCAAATGAAAGCCAAAGTAAACCTGATCGAATCTCAAAATATAGAGCAAAACCTAAGGATCAAGGCTACCAAGATCAGAACCAAACCTTTAGACCTAAAGACTTCAAAACCAAAGGTAAAAGGAAAAGAGGTAGTTTCAAAACTAGACCAAAACTAATTCTCAAATATAGGAAACAACAAACTGTTGATGGGAGGTTCTACTACATTTGTGGCTAAGACAGCTATCTTACATATTAATGTTGGTGAATGTAGGCGATTTTATGTATGTATTTCAAAATTTTTTTGAAAAAATTATAGCAGAAGATAACTAGATTAATCAAACTAATATAACATGCATATGATCTGATCATTAAATCAACCTAATCTAGGATCTATGACTTATTATGTTGCATATAAAATCTGAAATAATCTGAAGATAAAACCAGCATGCATGCATATGAGCAGTAGATCACATTTACTTCATATCTGAGTTCAAAACTCGATACCTGAGTATGGGTCGATGATTATCGCTGCTGAAAAATATGGTAGAAAAAATTCTTACTAGATGCTCACAGCCGTGCATGCATCCGACTTCTACAGAAAATCTACTCGAAGTCTTGATCTGATTGATCTTCTCGAAAATGCTAGCTCGCGTGAAGATCTTCTTCTTGACTAATTTGGATCTTTTTTTAAAATCTCTAGAATTTTTTCAGAGATTGAAGATGGACTTCTAGAGGAGATAAAAATGTAAAAGAAAAATGAAGAAGAAAATATTTTTTTTAATTTATTTTTTCTTTCCAAACCCTTAGAACCAAAAATCTGGAATTCAAATTTTTGCACACACCCCAAGAGAGAGGATCCTCCTCTCTATTTTTTACATCATGAACCATGCCCAAACTTCTTTCACATGAAGATCTCTCTTCTAGCATCTTACAAACATAAAAGAAACCACAAAAACCCCTTTTATAGGCATGTAAGGAGGTGGGGTGAAGAGTCTTAGTGATTCTGGACTCTTACAGGATTTTGCCTCCCTTCATAATTCCACATCCTAAAATATATTAAAAAAATATGGGATGCCCTTTAGCATATTTTTTTACAGTAAATAAATTCTCCAACTGATCTCCCACAAAACATCTCCTCAAAATGTCACACATATAAAGAGAAAAAAATTTATTGGTGTGGAGAGGTTGATCTGGATGAGAACATATTCTCCTGATAAAGAATATTTTGAAATCTAATTTTAGAACCTTTCTTTTATCAAAACCAAATCAGATTTAGATGTGATAGAAAAGGACTCTTTGGTGTAAAAAAATTTTACACAAAATAATTTTGTACGTAAAGATATATGGTGTGCAAACTGGGTTGGCACAAGGGAGAAGAGTCCTATTCCAATAAGGACTCTTAATTTTTTTATTTGGATCCAAACCAAATCATATCTGGTTTAACCCAAATAAAATATATGAAATCCAATCTAATTAGGTTCATAAATGTTTAATCAAATTTTAATCAAATTAAAAATTGATTGAACCAAAGTTCTAATCAAATCAGAGATAATTCTTCCTTAGCGATTAAGTCATCTCATAACCTAATTGGATCAAATCTAATTGAATCTAATTCAATTAGATTTTATTTAATCTTCTTTACTCAATCAAATTGAGCTAATAAATAATTTAATTATTAATTAATCTTTCATTAATTCACTAATACTTGATAAATTAGTTTATTGTAACTTTTGTATAAGGTTAACCATCAATTGAATTGACGATTAAGCCCTTGAATGATTCTCAATCATTGATCAGCCACATGATCAGTCAGAATTTTTTTTTGAGTATGACCTCATATGTTCGAACCTGAGCTGGTAGCATAGAAATATCTTTCTGAACTGACCGATATAACCATCTAGCAATGATAATCCAACGTCCGGATAGATCGAATGAAGGCGAAGCAACATTCAAGAACCTATTGCCGTATGGTTACCGTATAATTCATTCCTTTGACTCTAATGCTCGAGGACAACCTAGAATTTAATTGTCAATCCTAGATAAGTTATCCATATTATATTTTAATCTTTTTCAAATCCATCATATGGATTATCCGGGCTCAGATTTTGCTAAATTAAAATACACTGATGCATATCTCCTACTAATTCGAAGGGGTTAATCCCATCTTGACTCACATCCTGACTTGATAAGTACTTGACTATACCCATAAACCTTCTATTACTAAATTAAAAACTTAGTTAGTCTGACATCAAAGTACAGTGAGTTGTTTGTAAGTCACTGTAGTGACTTAGGTCGGAGGGACACTTATACCCATACCCTTCGCGAGCTACCCTTGACAGCAAAGTGCTATGCTTCAGTGATGATGTACCTCTACATCTCATCTGCATGCTATATCAGTATCTTCATACCATTTGGTTACGAGGACAGCCAACGTATATGGTACACAATGATCTACACTTGATATCGCTATCGTCCTAGTAATTGTGTATCATTTGATCGTGAACCAGTTTAAGGACTACGCGATAAATCTTTCTTTATCGATTAAAGTAGTCCGAAGGACATCATCACAATATAGGAGTTTTTTAGAAGATGTAATCTTGTGATAAAAAATATCAAATAATTTTTATTATTTATCAATTCAAATATATTTATAATTAGCACAATCGTCAAACTATTGGTTTTAGGACATAATTCCCAACAACTCTCCCTTGGACTAAAACTAATTAGTATAGTATCATATACCCATCTTCGATTTATCATCTCAAAACTCTTGGATCCCGTGGCTTTAGTAAATAGGTTGGTCAAGTTCTCATTTCTATCGATCTTCTAAAGATTGACGTCACCTTAATAAATTTTCTGAATAAGGTGGTAGCAATGCAGAATGCTTGGTAAGCTAATGGGACTTCGGTTTCTTAGTATGAGCTATGGCTCCGGTACTATACAATACAGCAGGACCATCATCGGAGGGTGCCACTCCTAACTTGCCAATGAATCTATACAATCGCATAGCTTTCTTGCAAACATCGAATGTGACAATGCATTCTACCTGCAATTTAAATTTGACTATATTTTTCTGCTTAAAATCTTTCCAGCAGATTACCCCATTATTTAAGGTAAGGATGTATTCCGACACGTTCTTGCTATTATTATGTCCAACTGAAAACTAAAGTCATACTCTATAAGTTTTAAGTCAGATTTTTCATAACCAAGTCATCGATCCTTAGTATTTCTCAAATACTTAAGGATGACCTTCCAGTGATTCTCACTCGGATCTTGCAAGTATCTACTCACTATCCTAGTGAGTATACCATATCCGATCTTATACATGGTGTACATGATAGAATAAATTTTACTCATAAACACCCTATGTACGTTAGACTATGAAAACTTAAGCAGCTTCTTAGATCTATCTATATAGGTCTTCATCACTAGGATGAGAGATGCTTTTCTCAAAGTCTTTTATGGAGAATAATAATAACAGTGAAATCTTTATTCTCTATAATGTAAGGAATGTCATTCTTGATTTAAAAAATTTTATTCACATACAAGATAAAAAATACACTCATAGAACTATTAACCCATTTGTATTTGCAGGGTTCTTCATTCTCAACGAAGCAATGCATTTTGATCACTTATCAAAATACATATTTCAACTCTAAAATATTTAGCATTGCCATAAGAGAAAATTATCTCATTATGGTTAATACTATAATATTGACAATATCCATAGGAAATCGGATGAGCTTTGTAGGTCTCCACCTTCTCATCTGCGCTCCTCTGATCCTATTGAAGATCCACTTACACTCTATGGGCATCACCCTTTTGAGTGAATCAATGGATGTTCATACACCATTGATCTTCATGAAGTTCATTCGGACCTATGGCTCCAAGCCATTAATCAGAGTCGAACCTCTACATGGCATCCATGTTGGTGATCAAATCTTTGTTGTTGTCATCGAGTTCAACAGGATCACATCCTGAATCTAGATACCGAAGTATCTATCTGATGGATGCGGTACTCTACCGAATCTCCTTAATGATACCTCTACAATGGGTTTTGAGTTTGATCTGATCAAATTTGATACTATGGGTTCACTAGATTATGTTAGTTCTTCTACCTATCATACTTCATAAGTTCCACATTAAAGGCCTCAGTACCTTCACCAATGTACTCCTTTTCTGAAAGGAATGCCGAACAACTCTTGTTCTTTAGCATGGTAGAAGTTATATCCTCTAGATTCTTTGGTTATCCTATAAAATAATATATATAGGATCGGGATCCAAACTAATCGATCTGCAAATGCTCGACATAAGATAAACATTCTCAAATCCCAAGATAAGAAAGTATCGGCTTATGCCTAGTCCATATCTCATATGGAGTCTTTGTGATTGATTAATTTGGAATCCAGTTCAGAATATAACAAGTAGTCTTAAGAGCATAACCTTAAAAGGAGACTGACAGATTTTTAAACCCCATTATGGATCGAACTATGTCTAACAAAATCAATTTCAACAGGAGAGAATCCTATTATCTTCTAAATATGTCAAAACTTACTTGAAATGCATTCTCCTCTTTGGTTTGACCAAAGGACTTCAATGCTCTTCTAATTCATTTCTCTACCTTATTATAGAATTATTTGAATATTTTAAATAATCCATATTTATAAAAAATATGTTCGTAGATCCAATACATCAGTACGTATCAGATTCAGAATATCATTGGCTCGTCATCTTTTTCAGCAAAAGATGACTTGATCATCTTATTAAAGAGACAAGATTAACAGGTTGATAATGATTCATAATTATTAACTTTGAGAATTATCTTCTATTGATCTTATTCTTATTTAATGATCGAGCCTAAATTGCCAAAGGTAGATATTTGTGACATTTCTACTTTGGGGAGTTTGTTTGTTGTGTATATTACACTAACAGGCTGTAACTATTTATAAATATCATTTCTCAATTGTCTATATGATTTTGATATCATTTATAATAATATCACAAAATCATTAGATAATAGTGATAATCACTAAAATGATATTCTTAGAATTGAAAATAGGCTCGATGATTCCTAAAATCAGGATTGGAACATAACTTTCATCTCCAACATTTAGAAATCTCTTACTATTTCCAATCTTTCTACTAATCTGAAGTTATTGCAATAATTTGCATAGACTTCTAATATCTAATACCCAGGTAGCAGTGTTATAGATAGAAAAATCATAAGATGTTATCATATAAGTACCTTGTCTAACAACTCTTTACTGATTTTTATTTTCTTTGCTAGTTCGGATTAAGGGACTCTGTCAGACTAAGTTAATCTTAGACTCTTTTGTCAGTTCGGACTCATTAGCCCAAGCACCACTCTTTGCACATTCTTTTCTTTTTTTTTCTCAAAGAATTATTGCCACATTGAAGACACATCTTCAGAGGTGTGAAAGAACTCTTTTAATATTTAAAAAATTTACTCTCACTGAATATCATCAAATTTATAACTAAATTCATGTTCTTTATTACTCTCAATAACACCATATGATAATATGATTATTTGGCCACTTCTGATAAGTATCTTTGATCACATCATATATGTTGGATGTGAGAACTTTAGGTGCTGGATCCATAATTATATGTAGGATCCATTCGTGCTCTAGAACTATTCGCAATTTTCGATACCATCTATCAAAATTGGGTCCTATAAATCAGTCACTGTCAAACAGTGAATGGAGCAACGTACATCTAGCCATAACTGAAAGAAAAATATATGATCTCTATGTTTATGAATTGATTGAGCCTAAAGACTTGAACTTTAGTCTAAAAGTTCTCTCACTATTTTATACGCATTGGTAGCCTCTACCTCCAATTCGAGGAATTACCTTAATTTCTTAGTGGGTACTAGAATCTACATAGACTACATACAAATTTGAGGATGGCTCGATCAACCCATATACATCTATGGATAGGTTCTCAATCAATTATTTTTTCAAATAATTTTTAGTAATTAATTTTATCCGAGATTTTATTTTAGTAGGCAATGGGCCTCCACTAAAAATTTTGGTTAGGTCAAACCATTAACATGAACCTACTCAGTATTTTTAACTAATAAATAATCAAGCCTGAGGATGGCTCGGTCAACTCAACCATCATCAGATAGTATAATAAAGTTATCATATGATGAATGATAATTTCCATATTCAGAGAGAATACCAGATGGATGGTGCTTGCAATATCAATCAGAAATAATGGACCCATTATCATTCACTTTAATAGGAGGCTATGATCTAGTTATCCCCATAACTAGCTCATTTTATAGATCTAATAATTTAGAGGATTTAAGAATCAGTTTAGAGAAGAGATGAGAAGAGATCAACCATAAACCAAAATTCTCCCACTGACTTCATTAAGTCATTGAATTAGATCAAGATCATACTAGTTGAAATGGCACCTAGATCAGTCACACTGATCAACCTTAATGGCATGGGTCAATTCGAATCACTTAGCGATCTAATCAAAATATAATTCATCAAATTGGTCAGATAAGTGAGATTGGTGAGAGGGTTTGCTAAGCTTGCCTTAGACACCATCGAAATGGCCAGGTAAGCCACTCTCAATTAAAAACCACCGATCGAAATGCTGAACTTATCTTAGACATCAATTGATTAATTAATTTTAATTTGACCAACCTAATGATTCGGATTCAACCACTGAGCCATAATCAAGGTCCATTTGGTCTAATCAAAGACATAGACTTGACCATCTATAACTATTGTATTAGTTCTAGAAAAATTCTGATTTAATCTAATTCAATATTTGGTTAGATTTAATCAATTTCTCTAGTTAGTCCATTAACTCTTTGATTCTAACCTTAGGTCTAATCCAATTAAAAGGATATGATTTGAGCTAACTCATGCCCCCATATTTTATACGAATGACATTAGATCTTTAATTCATAATTCTAGATCTAATCGATTCTACACTTAATTCTCAATTAAGTTCAATATCAACATGAGTTTAGGTTATGGTTTGAAACAATTTCAACCTTTTATTTTGTAAATAATATATAATAAATGTTATGCAAAAAAATTTTATTCTGAAACTAGGTCGACTCAATCAATATTGAGTCGACTACACATAGAGACTGGGTTGATTCGATTCAAAACTGGGTCGGCTCAGTAATTGTATGAGCATGATTTGAGGAGTTTTAGATCTCAAAATTCTTACATAATACTAAAATAAAATCAATCATAATATTTTTAGATCATATTTAAAATTTTTATAATTCAAAATTTTATTTTATCATAATTAAAATAATTTTAATTATATAGATTAGATGTCTTATTTTTCATATAACTTTGTATCACATACAACAAACTTAGGATTTCAAGATCTAAGGTTTTGCAGAAAAATAATTTTTTCTTTCGCATTCTTCTTCATAGGATATAATCACATGGTACCCCTACACATCATAAAAGCACCCCATCGAATAGAAAGAGAGGGCCTTTAAATCCCTCTTGCTCCTAGGACTAGACGGCCTGGTGATCAATCCAATCCAAGTACTTGCTAATCAGATCATCTAATCTAATCACATATCATATATGCTTGAATTTAGATCTAATCTAAATTATATTAGATCTGATTACAATCTTAGATCATATCTAAATCAGATCATAAATATCACATGCATGATATCAAATTAGATTTTATCAACGATCAGCACAAACTAGGACAATCTTTTCACTGTAAGGGATAAATTCTACAGTAGGACAACCTTATATCAGTTTATGTAGTCAATCATTAATTAAATTTAGATCAAGATATCATATATCAGATTTAAATAAAATTAAATTTTAGATTTAATATGCACATAAATCATGTCATAACGAATCTGGCTCTGATACCACTGTTGGTATGCGTAGGCGATTCATGCATGTATTTCGAAATTTTTTTAAAAAAATTATAGTGGAAGACAACTAGATTAATCAAATTAATCTAACATATATATGATCTAATTATCAAATCAACCTACTCTAAGATCTATGATATGTTATGTTGCATATAAAATCTGAAATAATCTGAAGATAAAATCAGCATGCATGCATATGAGCAGTAGATCACATCTACTTCCAATTAGAGTTCAAAACTTGATATCTGAGTATGGGTTGATGATCATTGCTACTGAGAGATATGCTAGAGAGAATCCTTACTAGTTGCTCACAGCCGCACATGCATCCGACCTTTACGAAAAATCCACTCGAAGCCTCAATCTGATCGATCTTCTCGGGAGTGCTAGGTTACGCGAAGACCTTCTTCTTGATTGATCTGGATCTTTTCTTTAAATCTTTGAAACTTTTTTAGAGATTGAAGATGGACTTCTGGAGGAGATAAAAAAGTAAAAAAATGATGGAGAAAAAAATAAATTTTTTTAATTTATTTTCTCTTCCCAAACCCTTAGAACCAAAAATTTAAAATTTAGATTTTTACGTACACCCTAAGAGAGAGGGCCCTCCTCTCTATTTTTCACATTATGAACCATGCCCAAACTTTTTTAACATGAAGATCTCTCTTCTAGTATCTTACACACATAAAAAAAAATCATAAGATCCCCTTTTATAGGCATGTAAGGAGGTGGGGTGAAGAGTCCTAGTGATCTGGGACTCTTACAGGATTCTGCCTCCCTTTACAATTCCACATCCCAAAACATGCCAAAAAATTATGGGATGCCCCTTTCTATATTTTTTCATAATAAATTAGTTATCCAACTGATCTCTATAAAAAGTCTCTACAAAATATCACACATATAAGGAGAAAGAAATTTATTGGCATGGAGAGATTGATCTGGATGAGAACAGATTCTCCTGATAAAAAATATTTTAAAATCTAATTTTAGAACCTTTCTTTTATCAAAACTAAATTAAATCTAGATGTGAGATATAGATGGAAAAGAACTCTTTTGTGTGAAAAAATTACATACAAAATAATTTTGTGCATGGAGATATATGGCGTGCAAACTGGGTTGGCGCAAGGGAGAAGAGTCCTATTCCAATGAAGACTCTTAATTTCTTTATTTGGATCCAAACCAAATCACATTTGATTTAGCCCAAATAAAATATATGAAATTCAATCTAATTATATTCATAAATTTTTAATCAAATTTTAATCAAATTAAGAATTGATTGAACCAAAGTCCTAATCAAATCAGGGATAATTCTCCCTTAGTGATTAAGTCATCTCATAACTTAATCAGGTCAAACCTAATTGAATCTAATTCAATTAGATTTTATTTAATCTTTTTTGTTTAATAAAATTGAGCTAATTAGTAATCTAATTATTAATTAATTTTTTATTAATTTACTAACACTTTGTGAATTAATTTATTATAATCTTTGCATAAGGTTAACCATCAATCGAATTGACAATTAAGCCCTTGAACGATTCTCAATCGTTGATCAGCCATATGATCAGTCAGAAACTTCTTTTGAGTATAACCCCATAGGTTTGAACCTAAGCTGGTAGCACAAGAATACTTTCCTGAGCCAATCGATGTAACCATCTAGCAATGATGATCCAACGTTCGGATAGGTCGAATGAAGGCGAAGCAACATTCAAGAACCTATTGGTGTATTGTTACCGTATAATCATTCCTTTGACCCTAATGCTTGAGGATGACCTAAGATTTAACTATCAATCCTAGATAAATCATCCACATTGTATTTCAATCCTTTTTAAATCCATCATATGGATTATTCGGATCTAAATTTTGCTAAATTGAAATACACTAATGCATATCTCCTACTAATTCGGAGGGATAAATCTGATCTTGACTCATGCACCGACTTGATAAGTACTTAACTATACCTAGAACCCTTCTATCATTGAATTAAAAACTCAGTTAGTCTGACACCAAAATATAGTGAGTTGCTTGTAAGTAACCGTAGTGATCTCAGGTCGGAAGGACACTTATACCCATACCTTTCATGAGCTACCCTTGACAGTATATTGCTCTGTAGTTGGTCACGTTCAGTGATGATGTACCCCTACATCTTATCTGCATGTTATATCAGCATCTTCATACCATTTGGTTACGAGGATAACCAACGCATATTGCACACAACGACCTACACTTGATATCGCTATCGTCCTAGTAATAGCGTATCATTTGATTGCAAACCAATTTAAGAACTACATGATAAATCCTCCTTTATCAATCAAAGTAGTCCTAAGAACTTCATCATAATATAGAATTTCATCAAAAAATATAATCTTATGATGATAAATATCAAATAACTTTTATTATTTATCAATTTATATATATTTATAATTACACAATCGTCAAACGATCGACTGGAAGGACAGGATTGGTTTCAAACCGGAGGAAAGAATGAAGTTCAGTATCAAAAAAAAAGATTGTAACCAAGAAGAAGACAAACCAACCTCAATCTAAACCTATAGTCAATATGGTAGAAGATGAACCATCTACTTTGAGGTCAGTATCCTTCATCCCATTAGTTAACTTCACCTATGAGACCACTGATTGGTTGTTAGACTTTGGTGCCTCTATCTATGTTTGCACTAATTGAGCATTCTTTTTCTCTTATCAAGACTCATGTGGAGGAAGTGTGATCATAGAAAATGGACCAACTATCAGTGTTTTAGGAAGTGGTTATGTCAACCTTGGTTTTACCTCTAAAAGGAGCATTATCCTTTGAGACATGCAGTATATTTTTGACATCAGTAGAAATCCTATTAGTGGATCCCTATTATTGTCATTAGGATATAAGATTGTATTAGAGTCTAATAAGATTATAATTTTTAAAGGTGATGAAATCCTATGTTTGAAGGATTTGTGTTTACAGGTGATGAAATCCTAAGGACTTCATCACAACATAGGATTTGTGTTTGAAGGATTGTTCAAACTTAATTTATTTTTTTTTTTCAATTAATAAAAATTCTTTTGATCATTCACAATCAATTATGTTGAATTTTGAATCTTGTGATGTTTGGCATGGTAGACTTGATCATGTGAATTTCAAGTCTATTCAAAATATGTTCAATCCTAATATTATTCTTAAATTTAAGATTGATCATAAATCTAAGTGTGAAATCTGTTAGATGTATGCCCTAGAAGCTAATATGACAGACACATTATAATAGTTATAGAACATATATTTGTACTTAAATTATTGATACATCAATAAAATAGATCTTTTCTATCCATTCTTATTTTATGTGTTCAAGAATCATCTTAGAAATTAATAATTTAAAGATACATATTCTCA